>NC_056729.1:26005382-26280382 GCF_019279795.1 Protopterus annectens | reverse complement strand
GAGTGTATGAGAGATGTTGGGACAGGCTGCAGTTGTAATACTTGGGGTAGGGTGGTTGGCAAGCATGAGTCAGTGGTTGGCATGGATGATCAGTGGTGGTAACAGGTGGTAAGGTATTTACTAAAGATTGAACAGTTTCTGAAAAAAAATTGTTAAAAATATCAGCAATCTGGTTGGGAGAATTATGAGTCAAGTTAGGGGGGTAGGTGTTTTGGCTTGTCCAGGATGGAATAATTTATTTAATCCTGACCAGAATTTTTGTGGGTTTAGATATTGGGTTTGTTGGAATTTAAGGTAATAGTTTTTTTATCGAGGAATATTGATTTTTTTTAGTGACATTCCTGAGCTGTCTAAAGTTTAAATGATCAATAGGGTCTTTGGTACTTCTCCATATATTCCAGATTTTATTTTTCAGTCTAATTTTTTGCCTTGTCTCATTTGAGAGCCAGGGAGCAGGTTTGTTCCTAATTTTAATAGTACGAGAGGGGGGCATAGTGCTCAAGGATTTTTAGGAATATATTGTTAAAAAAAGAGACTGCTTCATTGAGAGGTAGATATTTTAGAGGTGACCAGTTGCAGACTTTTATCTCTGCTTGAAAGTTAACTAGGTTCAGGTTCTTTTTGATCCGGATGGTTCTAAAGTTTAGTTGAGTGAGAATTGTGATCTTTTGCCTAGTTATAAAGGTAAGTGAGTGGTCACTAATGTCATCAGGAAGTATGCCTATTTTGTAAGATTGGGGGTTATTATTGACTAGTATCCAGTCTAAGGTAGTTTGTTTGTTGCTGGGTTTATGGGTTCTGGTAGAGTTGATGATAGTTTGATAGAAGCCATAGAGATTAATGTGAGCTGTAGGTCTCTCAGAAGTACAACAGTTCCAGTCAATATTAAAGTCTCCAAGGAGAATGGTTTCTTGTGGAAATGATGTGGAAAGCCAGTTAAGGATATTTTCAAGAGTACTTATGTTGTTGCCTGGGGAGATGTAAGAGCAAATGATGTATATTTAGATTTATGAGCATTAATTTGGAACTTAGATATTAAGATTTCAGCATTGCTAGGTGAGGGAGGTTGAGAGTTTAGTGAGGTTACCAGTAGTTCAGAGTTAAACAATATCGCTACCCCCCACCCTTTTTGTTAGGACGGTCAATTCTAAGGATGTTATAACCTGGAGGGATGATATCATTGTCTTTAGTAACTGGTTTGAGCCAGATTTCTGTGAGACATAGGAAGTGAAAGGAATGTAAGTCTAGTAGGGCATGAAGTTGGGTAATTTTATTTAAACTACGAATATTGAGGTGGGCAATGAGAAGAGAGTTTGAGGAAGAAGAGGGGGTATGGGAAATAGAGGTGAAGGAAGAATGGGAGTCAGGGAAGGTATTACCAGGCCCTGAGTTTGGGTGAATGTCGCCGTGTAGTAGTAGGTACTGAGGATTATGTGGAAGTTATGCTAGTTTACATAAAATAGGGTCTATTTTTCTGGTTTGGAAATACTTAATATGGTTTAATCTGTGAAACTGTGGGAGAAGGTAGGCTGATGAGGATGTAATGTTACTGTGGGTTTGTGAGGTTGATAGATAGAAAGGGGAAGTTTGTTTAGAGGAGTGTTGAAATTGAAAGGAGCTTAGGAATTCATAGCCTGTGAGGATACGAGATAGAAATAGAGCTGAAAAAATTATGGGCAAGAGGAGGAAATTAGAGAGTTTTAGTAAGCCAGGGTTTGACATAATGAGAGAATGTGGGAATGTAAGTAATGAGAAAATAAGGGGTCATAGAAGGGCAAATATGAGGTGGGTTTGTTTAATGAGGAAAGTATAGCTAGTGGACGGTGTGAGTAAATTAGTAACAGATGGTTGAGTATTTAACGAGATATGTCGAGCTATTGGTTGATGTGGGGTGGGGGTGTGGCTTCTAACTGTATAAGGATAGGTGCCCTGAGTGTGGGAGAATTGGGGGTAGGGTAGGGGAGCGGAGTGAGCCCACAGGCTGAACTGAGCAGGCAAGAGCAGTAAGGTAAGTTCAGCCAAAAGACAATCAGCTGTCTTTCGTGTTTGGCGTAATACAGAAGTAACTAAAGTGAAAACTGGGGAGCAGAGTATATAAGCTTATCAGATATGTGTAGATGATTTAGTAAAGCGAGTGTGAGGTTCTCATGTGCAGAGAGGGGGATAAGAATTGTACTGAAATGCCAAAGAATGGGTGTAGGACCTGAGGGATAGTTTTAATGCTAGAATATAGTGTAGGTAAAGACTGCCACCTAGTGGTCAGGGGAGTAATAGCAGCTGGGGAGGTAGGCAAGAAGCTATTCCAAAGGGATAAGATAAAGGATGAGGGGACAAAAGGGTGGAGGGAGGAAGTAGCTTTGGGTCTGCGGTAGGCTACTAAATCTCACACCGGAGGGTTAACAAGAAGTTATAGGCACTAAAGAAAGGTAGTAAAAAGGTATTTTGCAACATACAAGTACATAAACTTTAGGAGTACAAGCTTTTTGAAGCCAGGCAAGGAGTCAGCTTCAGGAGCATCTTCAGGTTAGCAGGAGGTTATTCTTTAACTTTGCAGCAAGGAGGGAAACACCCCGATGCACTTAAATGTACAAAAACATTAGGAGTATGACGGTGCCTTTCTACATCAGGCTTTTTGATACCTCTGTAATTAAGCAGAAGTGGGTGGGGAGGTGTGCAGGTTCAAGGTGGGGAAAGGGATAGACACAAAGTAATGCAAGGCTGAGAGTCAGAAAAACTGGACTAAGCCAGCTGCTAAAAAGAAAACAGGAAAACCAAGCTAAGTTAATTGCAGGTAAGTGTGGTGCAATATTTACCTAATAACTACAAATGTTATACTAGTAATCTAGTACAGAGTGGTGAAAAGAGCCACCACTTCTGCAGGGAAAAACAAAAGAAGTATGGGCTGCAGGTACATAGGTAAACTTTTTCCAAGAGAAAGTAGTTTTAAGTAATTGACCTAGGAGTACTACAGGAAGAGAGAAATGGGGGGGGGGGGACCAATAGTGTGCATGTATACAGTGAAAGGGGAAACAGTCTTCAGTTTGAAGGACAGATTAAATGCAACTCTAACATACACTAGTGTAGCTGAAAGCACTTTAGTGTTCCACCGATGCAGGGTCTCACAGTGCAGGGCAACGAGACAGTCTTGGGTTGATTGGAGGTTGGCCAAGACACAGGATGTAACTTTTGCTGAGGGGAACTAGTGTAGCTGAAAACACTTTAGTGTTCCACCGGCGCAGGGTCTCACAGTGCAGGGCAATGAGACAGCCTTGGGTTGGTTGGAGGGTGGTCAAGACACAGGATGTAACTTTTGCTGAGGGGAACTAGTGTAGCTGAAAGCACTTTAGTGTTCCACCGGCGCAGGGTCTCACAGTGCAGGGCAATGAGACAGCCTTGGGTTGGTTGGAGGTTGGTCAAGACACAGGATGTAACTTTTGCTGAGGGGAACTAGTATAGCTGAAAGCACTTTAGTGTTCCACTGATGCAGGGTCTCACAGTGCAGGGCAACGAGACAGCCTTGGGTTGACTGGAGGTTGGCCAAGACACAGGATGTAACTTTTGCTGCGGGGAATGCGAGCACACTACTGGGGATTCCTATGAAGCAAGGCAGAGGAAGTTTTTATTTTGGCAGTATGTGCATCTTTTCAGGAAAATACAGTTCCATGTTTGAGATATTATTTGGACATTCCTTATGGAGATCGCAATACAGAGGTGATTGGGAAATTTACCTTTTCTCCACTGTAGTGTGATCTTGGAGTTGGTATATTTAATTTGTAGGGGGTGTGGGGGTTTCAGGGATCTTGCCTTTCTGTGGAAACATTGAAACAAGTGTGTTTGTAGGTTTAGTTATGTTTGAGGTGTAGGGTGTATTACTATCATGTACATTGTAACATTCGACGTTATGGGATGTGATGATTTCAATTTTCAGTATTATGTGGTTTCATTGTTGTAACTTTTCATTGTTCTGTGTTTTCGATGTTCTGGTTTCTGGTCTCGATGTTTTGTGGTTTGACATCATAGTCATTCAGTATTTTTAAGTAGATGCATATCTATCTATCTATCTATCTATATCTATATGCATATATATATATATATATATATATATATATATATCTATACATATACACACACACACACACACACACACACACACACACACACACACACACACACACACACACACACACACACAGACACACACACACACACACACACACGGCTATTTTTCAGTTCTTCAAAAGCAATCAGCTATAATTTTTGCCTTCTATGTCTCAGACTACTTGAAGATTGTTTACACATTTCCTTCTCTTTACTCACTTTGTCATTGATTGTCATTCCTCCTCTTACAAATGGTTTATAGTCCCTTGCATTTATCCCTTTGCTTTCTACTCTTTTATTTAAGGACTTCATTTGTTTCTTGTAGTTTATATACTCTGACTAATTGCCACACTGCACTTCTGCTCTGCAGTTCTTTACTGTCTGGTCCCTATCCTCCTGTTAATACTCTTCTCTAGAGTATCAAAATCTCTCCACTTGTCTACAACTCCATCTCATTTTTCAGATAAAACTGTGCTGTCTTTCCAAACTGCTATGTTCCCAAGTACTTTGTCTGATGCTAAGTGGGCATCTTTGACAGTTCCTATACAGTTCCCCAAAAATACATATTAAGACAACCACAGAAAACAAGCCAGAACTAAATCAAAAAACACTTCACAATCTACTAGAAATGAAAAAAGTAGCCACCATTTCTACTTCACCCACCTTCTTAAATTATTTCTCTTGAAAAATAAAGAACTTTCTACAGAAAGTAACTTCCAGCAAACTACAGATCTTGGCAAATGCCATTCTGACCCCACTGTGGTATATGTGCTATAAAACTTCTCAAAACCTCTATCTACTCCTATTTAATTGGGAGTACAAGTCTTCAGCAGTGGCGGCTGGTGACTTCAAATCAAAGGAGTGCTGCAGGAGACAGCTGAATGGGTGGGGTCAAGGGAAGGGGTGTGGCCAACTAGAAAGGGGAGGGGCTATGCTCAAAACCACTAAAACTAACTTTAATTAAATACGCTGCCCTGGGTGCCAAACCATCATTATGAGAGTCCAATTAAGACAAAATAAGTGTAGAAGAATAAAAATATTTCAATGCATTGGCTGCATGACAGCTTATTTAATATCTAGATGGAAACAAAAGGTTGTGAGGCATGAAAAAATAAATTACTTTTTAAATACATTACTGGAATGACATTCAAAATCAAGTATAAGAAAAACAAGCAGCACTCAACTCAAACCACTTCTCCTGGCACTGCAGTTCTAATTATAATTTATATTCAGATTTATTAAAGTACCAAGTAACATGCTGAAAGTAGCAATCTCTGTGATGCCCCCACTTGTAAAAATGTTTATCCAAAAAAGACCTGCTGCCTGACAACTATCTACTTGTTTCATGGGGAAAACATGATCAAAGTAAAAAATGAAAAGCAAACAAGAAACAAGCTCAAGATACATTGCTTAAAGGATTACTGTACAGGTTATGGACCACACATGATTGGCATTCTGTTTAGTTTACGGATAAACATACTACCACTGCACCATCAAATATGTAAGGAATTAAAACATTCAGAAACCTGAAGTCTGAAATTCAAATGCCTGTCAATTTTATTTAACATTTGTTAATCAGGACAGTCGGACTTGGAACAAAAAAACAATTTTCAGCAGAGGCCCAGGAAGAAATAATGCAGACATGTCTTTGTAACATGGGAAGACACAAAAGCAAACCCACACAAACACAGGGAGAAGATACAGACCCCACAAAGGAGGCACCCCAGCCAAGAATCAAACCTGAGAACCTGCAGCTGTGAGGCAACAATGCTACCACTGCATCATCAAATATCAAGCATTGCAACATTTAAAACCACAGATATTATGAGGAACAGATCAGATCAAATATGAGGCAAAAATCTGCAATCTTTTTACAAATGGTGGTGGGTAGGGAATTCAGGTCTTTAACACCTGCATACAAGGTACAGGGTTCAAGCCTGAGGTATTCCCTAACACACATACACACACACACACACACACACACACACACACACACACACACACACACACACACACACACACACACCTGTAGTAGCAAACCACAAAAACTAAATATACTGCCCTGGGTGCCAAACCATCATTATGAGAGTCCAATCAAGACAAAATGAAGTGTAAAAGAATAAAAATATTTCAATGCATTGGCTGCATGACAGCTTAATATCTAGATGGAAACAAAAAAGGTTGTGAGGCATGAACAAATAAATTACTTTTTTTTAAATACATTAATGGAATGCCAGTCAAAATCAAGTATAAGAAAAACAAGCCGCACTCAACTCAAACCACTTCTTGCACTGCAGTTCTAATTATAATTTATATTCAGCTTTATTAAAAGTACCAAGTAACATGCTGAAAGTAGAAATCTCTGATGCCCCCACTTGTAAAAATGTTCTTTATCCAAAAAAAGACATTCTGCCTGACATCTACTTGTTTCATGGTGAAAACATGATCAAAGTAAAAAATGAAAAGCAAACAAGAAATAAGCTCAATATACATTGCTTAAAAGGATCACTGTACAGGTTATGGACCACACTATTGGCATTCTGTTTACGGGTAAAACCTGCAGAGATGACTGGAAGTCTCCAAGTGTAATGAGACTCTTAAAATAATGTAATGTAATCCTGTCCTTTATTACAAATACTGGCATATGCATTTCAATACTCAAGGCTTATACATTATCTAGTTAAGTATTCTCTACATGGCAACAGAAAGGCTTTCAATGTTGGCAATTCTTTAACAGTATACTTATTAAAGCTTACTTGCATCTTGCAATCACAGCCAAGCTTACCTGATTGTCATTAAAGTATTGCTACTTAAACACAGAGCAACAGGCACTTTGAGTAATAAGCATAAATCAACAGTACAAAAAATATGACAGAAATCAGACCATTCTGTAAAAATCAAGGACAGATGAAAAGCCACTGTAGTACTTGTGTCTACCTTGGATGGGTGGGATTCTCTGCACATTTACACTGCATAACTACTCCTTGCCTTGCTTCGACACATCCAGAGTCACTACATGGGGGAGTGGGGTGCAACAAGTATGTCACAGTTTGAAATGTCTCTGGCTGACTTGCGATGGCCCTGACACATTTGTCATGACAGCACATACGTTTCAGACTGGTGATGTTTATATGGCAGTACAATAGGTTTAAGGCAAATAAATAATTCTAGATGAAACACCCGTCCACCACAGGATATACATGCACACTCATTCATTCCTGGGATAAATATCGACTACAGCCAATTTAGAAAACTACCAGTTTACCTAGTGAAACATATCTGGGATATAGGAGTGAGCCAAACACCTGATAACAATTATCTTGAAGCACAGAGGATGACATACAGTCCCAACACAGAAGACACTCTAGCTGGGAACCAAACCAGAGAACTGCTCAGCTCAAGTAATGTAAATTAAAAAATTCCAAATGAACCAATCAAAACAGTGGCTTCTTGGCAATATTATGAGTTCCTCAAGGAAATAACCTAATTTGTCAAAACTGCAATAATACTGTAAAAGATAAAAACACATGGCCTCTACCAGATTAATATATGTGTACTATAAAATCCACAGAAAAGAACATCACAATCACTACTGCTACCTAAGCCAGTCAATGAAACACTATTAACTGGTAACTGTAAAATATCCTTACTGGCAAAATGTTTGCAACATAAAAAAAAAAAATCACAGAATTAACAGCTAGACAAACTATCCAAGCATCACATAAACACTACTATGCAACTCTAATCAAACTTATTGGATACCACTATCAAACAAAATTACATTTACACAACTCTCCTATACTCACAGACTACTTTAACCTTCCATGCCTGGTACTTTCCTGTCTGTTAACATGATATTTACTGCAAACCAGCAACCATCCTGTCATTTTGGTTTTAGTTTTGTTGTGTTCACTGTGCCACTGCTAGTAGAAACTGTTGTTTTTCCAGTGCCATTACACTTAGGATAAATATTTTAGTCTAATAATTGAATCTGGAAGAAGTAGAAGTTACACATAAAAACAGTTAACATACTTAGATCCGTACCCGTCCCTTCACTCTGTACTTTCTTCTTCTTTCTTCTTCTTTCTTCTGCTCTTCCAATCCGCAGAGGTGCTGTCCAAACGATAATCTACCCAGGCACCCAAAAAAAACGATTCCAAAATCCAAATAGAAATGAAAAAAAAAATAAAATACAATGATGATCTGATCACAAAAAGAAAGCTTCCTAAACTAAACTGAACTGACTGATTCTTGCTCTTTTCCCAGCACATAAAGCCCGGGAAGAGAGCGACAACCAATCAGCAGCATTTGCCCAGCAAGCACGTCATGACATGCCTGCGGACGTCGCAGTCCGAGCCCCTTCCATATCTATGCGGTGTGTGTCTCAACCGCATAGACTTCTGGGAAGTTCTGGGCATCACAATGATGCCTTCTTTGCTCCTCCGGGCTGCAATGAAAACATTGCAGCAAGAATTTAAAAAAAAAAAAAAAACGCTGTTGCGATTGAAGTGCGCAATGCGTATGCATGTACTTTCGAGTCGCAGACTCGAAATTTAAAGTAGAAAAAAAGATTTTTTTTTTTTACATTAAAAAAACAAAATAAACTTCAACAACTACCCAGCTGTCTAGCTGAGGGGGCTGCAGTCCGGCAGCCCGATGCCACGAGCTGCCCCTGGTCTTCAGTATCAATATGTGCCAACAAAATATTTTACCCCTCTGAAACCAAACTCACTCCACCTAGTTCTCTCAGCAAATCCTTTAAATAATAAGTGGTCACCTCTACCAAACCTGCTATCCACAAATAATGCCAAGAGTTCAGTCTAATGTTAAAGCAGTGCAGTACAAGCAGGGATCGTCATCAAAGGCAAGTACTTCAGTCATTTTTCTAATGTCTTCATATCTACATCAATGGTGAGATAATGATTTTTTAGGATGTAATTCTGGGGAAAAAATGAGATGAAAGTTACAGGCAATCTGAAATTACAATTGTTATTGATATAAAAGAGACAGCAGCAAACAGCAGCTGAAAGCTTTTACTGGTAACTATATGTGGCATATGGCTGGGCATGCCCAGTGCTCAGACTCATGCTGTTATTTGATCGTAACTGAAAGAAAAGAAGATGTCCGTTTTCTGAGTGTATATAATTAAACTGTAGCACTTGCTGCAAAATTAGTCAGATAGAACCTTTAGTGCCACAGCCACAGTAACAGTCAAATAAAGCAATATCAGGTAATATCTGTATATTAAGTGGCAGTTATAAACAAAATTGCTTTGTGTATTTTATTACAGAATGCTAGTTCTTCCTTCTTTTTATGACATATCAGATTTTTCAGCACCTGTAGGCATATTCCATTAGAATAAGGAATATTTTATTTAAATTTGAATATTCTAACTTTTCTAAAGCCTGGAGTAATGTGTGAATATAATTATTTCAGCTAAGAACTCTGAAAAAAATATCATTTCTGCATGAGTTATCGCTGGGGTGTATGTTTTGGGATATGTGATCTACATTGTGACAAGCAGTTGTTTATTTCCTGTTTACAATCTAAACAGATGTAATATATAATCTGTCAGTTCCCATGATGCTATCAGCATAGTCTGCAGTGGTCACATGGCTTCCTTTTGAATTCTAAGAGCACTGAGTAATCCCAGAGAATGTTCAGTTATGCTTGTCTTTCCTAAACACTAGATAGGGCTTGGAAATTGAAAAAAAATATATTATCAGTCAGAGTAGCACAGGAGAATAACCAGGAGACTATAAACAAACAGGAAATGCCATATAAAAGATGGAAACTGAGTAGAAGAATTTCAAAGAAAACAATATACAGTATATGAGATTAGGGTACTGAAGACACCAGTAGAAAAAGAACTGACAAAATGGATAAGAAATAGAATAAGGGAACCTTTACTAACATACCTTAAAGAGAAAAAGGGTTGGATCAGACTATGTCAAATGGAATGTAGGAGAGTGGGCTCTAACAAAAAAAGGATGGTTTGAATGACTTTCTTGTATCTGTTTCTATGAAGTAGAAAGGGTGTAGAGGACCAGTATTACCTTCTGAAAAATAATCACGGTCATACCTCTCAAGTGTACCTCATTACGTGAAATGTACCTCATTTGGGGTCTTAAAAAGTTCATGTTACTCGAAGTTTCTCACAGTTCCACATTGAAAGACTCTATCACACATTCAGTCTTAGGAATTTTTTTAAGTGAAATCCATTGTAAATAGAAGTGAATCATATTAATTTATTAAAAGATCTTCTTTATAAGTAAAACCAGCATATTTTAACCATCCTATGACCTTCCTAGTTGAAGTTGTTAGTAAGCCATTAGTATGTGTTCCACATTTTGCCCATTTGTTCCACATTATGAGGGTTAGTGTTCCTCATTTTGGACATTGAAGGTTGAGAGCTATGATCACAGTATACTAAACAAAGTCCATGGCCTTCATACATTACTCTCCTTTTATCAACCTGAGATAGTCATACTAACAGAGACTTGGCTTAAACCAGGCAACCACAACAATGAAATCACTCCACCAGGTTACAATATAATTCATAGTGATAGAATAGGTAAAAAAAGGGGGGTGTTGCTATAGTGTATAAATCTCACCTCATCCTTGAGAAATTAGACATAACAACCCCAGACCTCGATAAAGTTGAACTCACTCTAACAAAACTAAAACTTAATGATAGTAAACACATCAACATCATAGGATGCTACATCCCTCCAGGCAACAATATCCCCATTACAGAAAAACTCCTAGAATGGATATCTAACTCCCTCCCCCAGGAAAGCATAGTATTAGGAGACCTTAATACTGACTGGCAAAACTGTTCCAGTCATAGACCACTCTCCCATATTAACCTACATGACCTAACCCAACTCATCACTTCCCCCACAAGAACAGACAAGAGAACCAAACACCAATCCACTCTAGATTGGATACTAGTATCCCACCCATCAATGATATCCCTAGCAGGGTGTCTGAGTGACCACCATGCCACATTCTTACTCAGATCAAAATCACCACAACTGACCCAAATATCTATGTGCCTAATTAGAAATAAAAAACACTTTAACCGCTCCAACTTTATAAACAACCTAAAAAGGTGCAACTGGACCCCCCTAAAAACCTACCTCTTGATGAAGCTGTACTATATTTTAATACTACCTTCTTAAACACCCTTAACCATCACGCCCCCTCCAGAACAACAAGAATTAAAACTAAATATGCCCCCTGGTTAACCCCAGACACAAAATCCCTCCTCAAAAAAAGAAACAAGGCCTGGACCAACTACCTCAACAGTAAATCCCAATTGAACAAACAAATATACGTTGAACTACATAACAAAACCAAAAAACTCACCAAAACAGACAAAACATCTTACTACCAAAAGTTACAGAATAAGCACAGGAACAACCCACAAAAATTTTGAGCAGCAATTAACTGTATTATACAACCATGTAAAACAACTACCCCAACCCCAAAAATAGATAACAACCAAGAAGACATCCCCACTCAATTTAATAAATACTTTACAGAAACCATCCAGACCCTTGCAAACAACCAACCTTATGACAACATTCCCACCCCTGCAAATTCACCCCCCAACTAAGAATTGCCCCAAGTTCAGCTTCCACCCAGAACCAACCAAATCCATTGAAAAACTACTTCGCAAGCTCAAACCAACATTTCCAGCTGCAGATAAATTACCCACTAAATACCTCCACCTGGCTGCAGAAGCCATATCATATTCTGTCTCCATCCTAATTAAAAGACCCATCTCCGAGTGTATAGTACCCAAGCTATGGAAAATATCACATATCATCCCTCTACATAAATGGGGAACCTCCCTGGAACCCAATAACTACTGCCCTATTGCCATACTACCCCCTTTATCTAAAATTTTAGAGAGAGTAATACACAAGCAACTAGTGAAATATCACCTATTATACAATGACCCCCCCATTAATATTCCAAAACGTGCACGCTGATTGGTCAGCATGCACGTTGTAAATCAGAGTTATAGTAATGGAAAAAGGTCCGGTCGCCCGGACTTTTTCCATTAGTATAACTCTTTTTATACAGCAACGGAGAACGCAAGATCTCCGTTGCTGTTTAGACACTGTCTTGCTATGTTAAAAGAGTTTAACATAGTGAGACAGCTTTAAAAAAAGTAATGGAGATCTTCCTATCTCCGTTGCTTTTTGTAAAGTTGTCTCGCTATGTTAAATGGGTTTAACATAGCGAGACAGCTTTAAAAAAAGCAATGGAGATTCTCCGTTGCTTTTTTAAAGCTGTCTCGCTATGCTAAACT
This sequence comes from Protopterus annectens, assembly GCF_019279795.1. Lineage (NCBI taxonomy): Eukaryota > Metazoa > Chordata > Ceratodontiformes > Protopteridae > Protopterus > Protopterus annectens. Next base: position 26,267,961 of record NC_056729.1, on the reverse strand, counting down.
CCTTTAACATAGCGAGACACTTTGTAAAAAGCAACAGAGATCTTGCTTTCTCCATTGCTTTTTTCAAAACTATCTCGCTATGTTAAATGGGTTTAACATAGCGAGACAGCTTTAAAAAAGCAACGGAGATTCTCCGTTGCTTTTGTTAAAGCTGTCTCGCTATGTTAAACTCCTTTAACACAGCGAGACAGTTTGTAAAAAGCAACGGAGATCTTGCTTTCTCCATTGCTTTTGCCCACAGCTCTGATGTAATGGGTAGGCATACGTATGCGCAGTACATCAGAACTGCCTCAGAATACCAGACAGCTGTGGAAGGGCAGCAAGGAGGAATTATACAATGTCATTATTTAAGAAAAATAATTATTATTTTTTTTAAATAATGTCATTGTATAACAGCAATAACCCACTTCTGGGTGTGGGTCATGCTGGATTTACCAACGGTTGTCTTTGTTTGGCCACTTGGGCTTCCCCCTCGTGACCAAACCACACCAACCGTGGGTAAATATGGGTCATTGCTATAGAAAAATAATCTAATAGCAACACAACAACATGGATTTAGACCCTTCAATAGCACCACCACCACACTAACAGAATTCACCAACATTGTCAATGCTCACAGAAACAACGGATTCCTTGTATCTGCCACCTTCCTTGACTTGTCCAAAGCATTCGATATGGTTACCCACAATAAACTCCTTCTTTCACTAGCAACTCTAAACCTTACCACCCCTGCCATCTCCTGGTTCAAAAACTACCTAGAGGGAAGGAAACAAGCTGTTATGTTGCAAAACCAACTCTCCCCCTCCCTACCAGTCTCCCTAGGAGTACCCCAAGGCTCCATCCTGGGGCCACTTCTTTTTACCCTCTTCACCAATCAGCTCCCAAACAGTATTCCTAAAGCCTTAATAGTGCAATAATCAGATTATACCACCATAATATGTGCAGCCAAATCAATTGACATCCTTCACTCCCTAACACAAGAAAGCTTTTTCCTAGAAGAAACTTGGACTACAAACCAATGGCTCATTTTGAACCCAAGTAAAACAAAACTAGTACTCTTTAGCTCCCACAGAGCCACACCTCCCACTGATTCTTTCTTCATCTCCTCCTTTAACAAGACCACAATCACTCCCACAAATCATACCAAACTATTAGGGGTTGAAATAGATAATCACTTTCGATATATCCTACATATTTCTATAACCATAAAAAAGTACATAAAATACTTGGCCTACTGTATCGCAATAAAAAATTCCTCAGTGACCACTCCAAAACTACAATAGCGAGGACTCACCTACTATCCACTCTAATTTATGCCTCCCCATGCTTACAAATCTCCACAAATCTGACCTAAACAAACTTGATAGTTGTTATAATAAAATAGCCAGATTCTCTACAACCTCTCCCATCAGAACACATCACTGTTAATGCCTAAAAAAACTCAATTGGCTAGAACTACCACTACTACTTCAACTCAATCAACTATCACTAGCCCACAAAATAATACATAACTCTGAAAATACCCCAGCCCTACAAAATCTTTTGCAACCCTATACAACCGCCAGGCCCTTGAGGTCTACCACACAAAACTTCCTCAAATTAACCAAATATAACAATGGAGCTGATAAGTCTGTCTACAGCCACTGTATAGCAAAAACCTGGAACTCCCTTTCTGCCCACATAACTGACAACAAATTCTCATCACAGTTCAAGAAACCTGTTAAAACTCACTTTTTGAATAATCGACTGTGCTCCTGTATCCCCCTTGGCTAATGTCTCATTAGAACACTTCACCTAACTTAAGTAAGTCTGCTAAGCCAACCAATCATAGTACTGTACCCACTTAGGACTGTTAATCTACTGCTCACCCCATCTCTCCAGGAGTTAGGGAAAACTTAACTACCCCAGCAATGTTGAGCTTTCCATAAGAAACTAAAACCAGGAGAAGACATGTTGTAAATCAATTTGTTATCCTTCTCAACAAAAACTAGGCGAAGACATATAGTGAATCAATTTGTTATCCTTCTCAACTATAGCGAGCATCATCTGCTCTCTCGGAGCCTTATTCTATGTGGCGTCTCTCTGCTTTATTCTGATAGTAAATCTATCACAGGAATCCTAAACTTAGGAATATCTTCTAAAATGTAATATTATATTGTAGAGAATGAATGTATCCTATCTGTTAGTTAATATGTATGTCAAAGTTTCTTCTATGAACAAGCAAACAAATTAAACTCAGTAAAAACCACCTTGGCAGACAGGAATCCAATGAGAGAAGGCTAGATAAATAAAATATTTTATTGAACCTCTCAATAAAAATTAGCGCTTTCGGCGGAAAAGCTTACACCGCCTTCTTCAGATAACACAACGGAACAATAAGACATATCTTTTATACATTAATGCAAAAAGAATCATCCAATAGGTTGCAAATGCATTATTAGATAAAACTTTGCCATGGCAACCTTAAAGCTAAGTCACCCACCATGTAAACGTTCTCATTACCAGTATGTAAATAAATACGGAGAACCTGAAAAACAAAATCTTGTTTTGAAAATGTTTCATTAATATAGCAAACTTTAAAAAATAATTGAAACAAATCTAAAAAACATGAAATTCATGTACAAAATCTACAGGAATGAGCCTGTATAACTGAAAAATAGCAATGTGATTTTATAAAAGTGACACATATTTAAATAAACGCTACATTTCATACTCTGTGTCCTAAAATTTCAGCCTTACAAAAATACAAGGAACCAAATTTTCAAGACTAAAAAGTTTTGGACTTATCTATTGTAGGCTAGCCATTTCAAAACACATTTAATGGAAATGGCCTCATTAATGCCTGGTGCTGAATGTGCCCTGGTACGAATTTGCCAAAGAAGTTCGTCTATTTCCAGCTGGACTTGCCAAGGCCCCCCCCTGATATCTTGTGTTCGTTGCTGTAAAATGGCAAAGCTAAATGCATGGCCATTGTAATCTCCAATGTGTCGAGCAAGAGCATTGTTTTCATCATTCTTAGAGACTGCATGCATGTGCTCATATATCCTGATTTTAAATTTTCGCTCGGTTTTCCCTATGTAGAAAGCCTTGCAGTGATTACACAGGGCCACATAAACCACAGCCTTAGTTTCACAATTAAAATACCTATTAATCTTGTATTTCTTACCATTAATGGTGACGGAAGTGCCAACTTTAATGTGCCTACATTGACTGCACATCCCACATTTATACATTCCTTGTGGTCGGTTGGACATTTGCTTCAACTTAGTTTTCTCCAAAATGGATTTAAGGTTGTCACCTCTTCTATAAGTTATTTTAGGTTTTTCACCTAAAAGAGTAATTAATCCATTGTCCTGTTTAATAAGTTTCCAATTCTTATTAACAATTTCTCTGATCTGATAAAAATCCAGAGAATAGGTGTGCAAAAAGCTACTACAATAATTATTTTGTTTAGATTGGGTAGTTACAGGAATTTCCACTGGGATTAAAGGAGTGTTAGCACCATCCATGGATTTAAAGGGAAGCAAAGGGCAAAAATGCCCCTCTTCACGTTTACTAGAAACTTCTAGGATGATGTTATTAACCAAGTTCTTTGGGTAACCCCTTGATAGAAACATGTCCATCAATTTCATACATTCCATCTGGAAATCATTATCATCCGTTACCATCCGTGCCGCTCTAACTACTTGTCCCTTTATAACAGATCTTTTTTGATAATATGGATGGTTACTAGAGAAATGTAATAGGGAATTACAATAAGTAGGCTTTCTATATATGGTACTCTTAAACTTATTGTTTATTGTATCCTTGACTAAAAGAATGTCTAAATAATTTATTTCAGTATCAGCAATTTGGTATGTGAACTGGAGGAATTCTGTCATGCTAGTCATTCTGTTGATAAAACCAGGGATGATTTGTCTGTCTCCTTTCCAGATACAAAAAATGTCATCCTGGTACCTAGTATAATAGCTGACATGTTGTTGAAAAATCTCATCTTTAAACAGAAATTCATCTTCCCAGTAAGCCATTACCGCATTTGCAAATGAGCCCCCACAAGGGGAACCCATTGCCACTCCTGATGTTTGTAAATAAAAGTTGCCTTCAAAAGTGAAAAAATTATTTCTTAACACTAGTTCTAGAAGGGTCTCAACTAGATAGATGGTATCCCCTTTGATGTTTTTAGCTGACAAAAACTCTCTGACCCATGCTAAACCAGTGTCTTGAGGAATGACCGTATATATGTCTTTGACATCTATTGTCATGAATACAACATCAGTATTATAAGGTTGTTTACTAATGTCCTTTAAAAAGGACCAAGAGTCCTTACAAATATGCTTGACACCTCCTATAAGCGGCTTCAAAACACTGTCTACAAACTTAGCACATGCGTACGTGATGGACCCTCTGCCATCAATTATAGGTCTAAATGGGGGGCTTGTAGTCGCTTGTGCAACTTAGGTGTGCCAAAAAAGGCAGGAATTCTTGGGGCAGTCATCTCTAGATATCGAAAAGTGTCTGTGTCAATGAGACCCTCCAAGAACAAATCATTCAGAATTCCATAAATCTTTTTATAGGCACCATGTACTTCATTCAGTGATACTTGCCTATAAGCTGTTGTGTCTAAATGTTGCATCATATAGTCAACATATTTATAGTGATCCATTAACACAACCCCCCCACCTTTGTCAGGCTTCATGACCCGGACACTGCAATCTTTTAATAAGCGCAGGAAATCCCATTCCAGCAAAGATACATTGCTGGGATGTTTGTCTCTATTGTGCATGCCATGATTTTTTATTGCCCACAAGTCTATTTCACACATTTTTTCAAAAGTCGACAAAATAGGGTGGAGGGGTGGGTTATAGGAACTAGACACTTTCAAACTTTGAAGGACTGAAATATTGTTACCCATTAGGAAATTGAGATTCAGTTTTCTAACATAAACCTTTAAATCAATCATAGTTTTACCTATGTCCATACATTGTGTGGGAACAAAAGTAAGGTCCTTAGCAAAGAAATCAACCATGTCTTGCTGTATCACCAAAAGAGTATAGTTATAAAGAACAAAGTCACTATACGAACTTTTTAACAAAACAGGGTCAGTACCAAAGTCAGGGTTCATGGTCATCTCCTCCTCCCCCGTCTTTTGTTCCTCATATTGTTCTGTCTCTGAGTTTGAGGTGGATTTTTCCTTTTGGGGTTGTTGACCATGTGAAAACCCTGATCAATTTGCTCATCTACACCTTCCATGGTGTTACTTTGTTGTTGATTATTGCCCCTAGGTCTAACCACTTGAGCATATTCCTGATTTTGGTCGTGCGAATTAGCATTGTTGTTATTATTGTTATTCAGTCTCGGGCTCCTTCTTAACCCTTGCCTTTGATCAACAGGGTGATTTTGATTATTGATATTATTGTTATTCACCCTGTTAGTCAATTCGCCAGTTACTTCAGGGGCCATTGATACTACCCGTGAAGGACGTGGGTAGGCACTTTTGTTATTGTAGTCAGTTATGTCCCTTGTAAGTTTTTTCTTTTTGGTGAACAAAAGTTTCTCCATACTGGCTTCGATACTTGTGAAAATACGACAATATTCGTACTTGTATCGAAAGAACTCCCTATCTGATGTGATAACTTGTTCAAGATTCTCCAGTTCCACCGTCAAGGTAGCTATATCTTTGGAATAATATGCAATCAAGGCTTGCAAAAATTCCATACCCTGCCGGTCGAACAAATCAATCAATTCCTGGTAAAATGGAGAACTCTCTGTAAGGCCTGCAGGAATCTCCACTGGCCTTGATCCTTTAGGAATTACTTTATTTCTCACACATTCGGTTAAGTATGAGACTTCCAGCTGTAATTTTTTACATTTATACAGTTTATTGTCAAATATATCTATTTTATCCGTTAACATGCCACTGTCAGCAGCATCCCTCAGAAGAGGCGCCGCATGTGGATTAAACTCTTGACTAAAAAAGTTATTGTTAGATAAAAAATTAGACATCATCGGAATCCCTTGCTTATTTGGGATTCCTTCAATATTTCCACCACAATGCATATTGACAGGATTATTACCTGACTGTAAACTGCTAGCCACAGATGGAACAGCTTGGTCGTTAGGTACTGCTAGTCTGTTGTTACCAGCTACTAATCCGTTTTCCCCGTTACGAAGTACGGGAGATTGTTGACCATTTGGTGGAAATATAGAACTTCCATTTGATGCCGTAAATCCCAGTGCTGATGAACCGCCTCCAGTTCTCAAAGCAGGAAGCGCCATGGCGTCTACTTTTTGTGTCAGGGCATCGACCCTTCCTAACAATGCCTCGACAAGTGCTGTTAAGTTACAAGTAGAAATATCCTTATTATTGGAATTGGAGTTATCCATTGTGTCATTGTCCTCGTTCCGTTGTGAAAATAATGATGGAGAAGCCCCTCCGGTTCCGGTCGCCATCCACGCAACTCACGAACAAGCAAACAAATTAAACTCAGTAAAAACCACCTTGGCAGACAGGAATCCAATGAGAGAAGGCTAGATAAATAAAATATTTTATTGAACCTCTCAATAAAAATTAGCGCTTTCGGCGGAAAAGCTTACACCGCCTTCTTCAGATAACACAACGGAACAATAAGACATATCTTTTATACATTAATGCAAAAAGAATCATCCAATAGGTTGCAAATGCATTATTAGATAAAACTTTGCCATGGCAACCTTAAAGCTAAGTCACCCACCATGTAAACGTTCTCATTACCAGTATGTAAATAAATACGGAGAACCTGAAAAACAAAATCTTGTTTTGAAAATGTTTCATTAATATAGCAAACTTTAAAAAATAATTGAAACAAATCTAAAAAACATGAAATTCATGTACAAAATCTACAGGAATGAGCCTGTATAACTGAAAAATAGCAATGTGATTTTATAAAAGTGACACATATTTAAATAAACGCTACATTTCATACTCTGTGTCCTAAAATTTCAGCCTTACAAAAATACAAGGAACCAAATTTTCAAGACTAAAAAGTTTTGGACTTATCTATTGTAGGCTAGCCATTTCAAAACACATTTAATGAGGCCATTTCCATTAAATGTGTTTTGAAATGGCTAGCCTACAATAGATAAGTCCAAAACTTTTTAGTCTTGAAAATTTGGTTCCTTGTATTTTTGTAAGGCTGAAATTTTAGGACACAGAGTATGAAATGTAGCGTTTATTTAAATATGTGTCACTTTTATAAAATCACATTGCTATTTTTCAGTTATACAGGCTCATTCCTGTAGATTTTGTACATGAATTTCATGTTTTTTAGATTTGTTTAAATTATTTTTAAAGTTTGCTATATTAATGAAACATTTTCAAAACAAGATTTTGTTTTTCAGGTTCTCCGTATTTATTTACATACTGGTAATGAGAACGTTTACATGGTGGGTGACTTAGCTTTAAGGTTGCCATGGCAAAGTTTTATCTAATAATACATTTGCAACCTATTGGATGATTCTTTTTGCATTAATGTATAAAAGATATGTCTTATTGTTCCGTTGTGTTATCTGAAGAAGGCGGTGTAAGCTTTCCCGCCAAAAGCGCTAATTTTTATTGAGAGGTTCAATAAAATATTTTATTTATCTAGCCTTCTCTCATTGGATTCCTGTCTGCCAAGGTGGTTTTTACTGAGTTTAATTTGCTTGTTCGTGAGTTGCGTGGATGGCGACCGGAACCGGAGGGGCTTCTCCATCATTATTTTCACAACGGAACGAGGACAATGACACAATGGATAACTCCAATTCCAATAATAAGGATATTTCTACTTGTAACTTAACAGCACTTGTCGAGGCATTGTTAGGAAGGGTCGATGCCCTGACACAAAAAGTAGATGCCATGGCGCTTCCTGCTTTGAGAACTGGAGGCGGTTCATCAGCACTGGGATTTACGGCATCAAACGGAAGTTCTATATTTCCACCAAATGGTCAACAATCTCCCGTACTTCGTAACGGGGAAAACGGATTAGTAGCTGGTAACAACAGACTAGCAGTACCTAACGACCAAGCTGTTCCATCTGTGGCTAGCAGTTTACAGTCAGGTAATAATCCTGTCAATATGCATTGTGGTGGAAATATTGAAGGAATCCCAAATAAGCAAGGGATTCCGATGATGTCTAATTTTTTATCTAACAATAACTTTTTTAGTCAAGAGTTTAATCCACATGCGGCGCCTCTTCTGAGGGATGCTGCTGACAGTGGCATGTTAACGGATAAAATAGATATATTTGACAATAAACTGTATAAATGTAAAAAATTACAGCTGGAAGTCTCATACTTAACCGAATGTGTGAGAAATAAAGTAATTCCTAAAGGACTGCGTCAGTGGAGATTCCCTGCAGGCCTTACAGAGAGTTCTCCATTTTACCAGGAATTGATTGATTTGTTCGACCGGCAGGGTATGGAATTTTTGCAAGCCTTGATTGCATATTATTCCAAAGATATAGCTACCTTGACGGTGGAACTGGAGAATCTTGAACAAGTTATCACATCAGATAGGGAGTTCTTTCGATACAAGTACGAATATTGTCGTATTTTCACAAGTATCGAAGCCAGTATGGAGAAACTTTTGTTCACCAAAAAGAAAAAACTTACAAGGGACATAACTGACTACAATAACAAAAGTGCCTACCCACGTCCTTCACGGGTAGTATCAATGGCCCCTGAAGTAACTGGCGAATTGACTAACAGGGTGAATAACAATAATATCAATAATCAAAATCACCCTGTTGATCAAAGGCAAGGGTTAAGAAGGAGCCCGAGACTGAATAACAATAATAACAACAATGCTAATTCGCACGACCAAAATCAGGAATATGCTCAAGTGGTTAGACCTAGGGGCAATAATCAACAACAAAGTAACACCATGGAAGGTGTAGATGAGCAAATTGATCAGGGTTTTCACATGGTCAACAACCCCAAAAGGAAAAATCCACCTCAAACTCAGAGACAGAACAATATGAGGAACAAAAGACGGGGGAGGAGGAGATGACCATGAACCCTGACTTTGGTACTGACCCTGTTTTGTTAAAAAGTTCGTATAGTGACTTTGTTCTTTATAACTATACTCTTTTGGTGATACAGCAAGACATGGTTGATTTCTTTGCTAAGGACCTTACTTTTGTTCCCACACAATGTATGGACATAGGTAAAACTATGATTGATTTAAAGGTTTATGTTAGAAAACTGAATCTCAATTTCCTAATGGGTAACAATATTTCAGTCCTTCAAAGTTTGAAAGTGTCTAGTTCCTATAACCCACCCCTCCACCCTATTTTGTCGACTTTTGAAAAAATGTGTGAAATAGACTTGTGGGCAATAAAAAATCATGGCATGCACAATAGAGACAAACATCCCAGCAATGTATCTTTGCTGGAAAGGGATTTCCTGCGCTTATTAAAAGATTGCAGTGTCCGGTCATGAAGCCTGACAAAGGTGGGGGGGTTGTGTTAATGGATCACTATAAATATGTTGACTATATGATGCAACATTTAGACACAACAGCTTATAGGCAAGTATCACTGAATGAAGTACATGGTGCCTATAAAAAGATTTATGGAATTCTGAATGATTTGTTCTTGGAGGGTCTCATTGACACAGACACTTTTCGATATCTAGAGATGACTGCCCCAAGAATTCCTGCCTTTTTTGGCACACCTAAGTTGCAGCGACTACAAGCCCCCCCATTTAGACCTATAATTGATGGCAGAGGGTCCATCACGTACGCATGCGCTAAGTTTGTAGACAGTGTTTTGAAGCCGCTTATAGGAGGTGTCAAGCATATTTGTAAGGACTCTTGGTCCTTTTTAAAGGACATTAGTAAACAACCTTATAATACTGATGTTGTATTCATGACAATAGATGTCAAAGACCTATATACGGTCATTCCTCAAGACACTGGTTTAGCATGGGTCAGAGAGTTTTTGTCAGCTAAAAACATCAAAGGGGATACCATCTATCTAGTTGAGACCCTTCTAGAACTAGTGTTAAGAAATAATTTTTTCACTTTTGAAGGCAACTTTTATTTACAAACATCAGGAGTGGCAATGGGTTCCCCTTGTGGGGGCTCATTTGCAAATGCGGTAATGGCATACTGGGAAGATGAATTTCTGTTTAAAGATGAGATTTTTCAACAACATGTCAGCTATTATACTAGGTACCAGGATGACATTTTTTGTATCTGGAAAGGAGACAGACAAATCATCCCTGGTTTTATCAACAGAATGACTAGCATGACAGAATTCCTCCAGTTCACATACCAAATTGCTGATACTGAAATAAATTATTTAGACATTCTTTTAGTCAAGGATACAATAAACAATAAGTTTAAGAGTACCATATATAGAAAGCCTACTTATTGTAATTCCCTATTACATTTCTCTAGTAACCATCCATATTATCAAAAAAGATCTGTTATAAAGGGACAAGTAGTTAGAGCGGCACGGATGGTAACGGATGATAATGATTTCCAGATGGAATGTATGAAATTGATGGACATGTTTCTATCAAGGGGTTACCCAAAGAACTTGGTTAATAACATCATCCTAGAAGTTTCTAGTAAACGTGAAGAGGGGCATTTTTGCCCTTTGCTTCCCTTTAAATCCATGGATGGTGCTAACACTCCTTTAATCTCAGTGGAAATTCCTGTAACTACCCAATCTAAACAAAATAATTATTGTAGTAGCTTTTTGCACACCTATTCTCTGGATTTTTATCAGATCAGAGAAATTGTTAATAAGAATTGGGAACTTATTAAACAGGACAATGGATTAATTACTCTTTTAGGTGAAAAACCTAAAATAACTTATAGAAGAGGTGACAACCTTAAATCCATTTTGGAGAAAACTAAGTTGAAGCAAATGTCCAACCGACCACAAGGAATGTATAAATGTGGGACGTGCAGTCAATGTAGGCACATTAAAGTTGGCACTTCCGTCACCATTAATGGTAAGAAATACAAGATTAATAGGTATTTTAATTGTGAAACTAAGGCTGTGGTTTATGTGGCCCTGTGTAATCACTGCAAGGCTTTCTACATAGGGAAAACCGAGCGAAAATTTAAAATCAGGATATATGAGCACATGCATGCAGTCTCTAAGAATGATGAAAACAATGCTCTTGCTCGACACATTGGAGATTACAATGGCCATGCATTTAGCTTTGCCATTTTACAGCAACGAACACAAGATATCAGGGGGGGGCCTTGGCAAGTCCAGCTGGAAATAGACGAACTTCTTTGGCAAATTGCATCAGGGCACATTCAGCACCAGGCATTAATGAGGCCATTTCCATTAAATGTGTTTTGAAATGGCTAGCCTACAATAGATAAGTCCAAAACTTTTTAGTCTTGAAAATTTGGTTCCTTGTATTTTTGTAAGGCTGAAATTTTAGGACACAGAGTATGAAATGTAGCGTTTATTTAAATATGTGTCACTTTTATAAAATCACATTGCTATTTTTCAGTTATACAGGCTCATTCCTGTAGATTTTGTACATGAATTTCATGTTTTTTAGATTTGTTTCAATTATTTTTTAAAGTTTGCTATATTAATGAAACATTTTCAAAACAAGATTTTGTTTTTCAGGTTCTCCGTATTTATTTACATACTGGTAATGAGAACGTTTACATGGTGGGTGACTTAGCTTTAAGGTTGCCATGGCAAAGTTTTATCTAATAATGCATTTGCAACCTATTGGATGATTCTTTTTGCATTAATGTATAAAAGATATGTCTTATTGTTCCGTTGTGTTATCTGAAGAAGGCGGTGTAAGCTTTTCCGCCGAAAGCGCTAATTTTTATTGAGAGGTTCAATAAAATATTTTATTTATCTAGCCTTCTCTCATTGGATTCCTGTCTGCCAAAGTCTCTTCTATGGAAATTGCATGTCAAAAGTCTGTCCTTAAAACTATGTTTTGTAAAAAATTGTTCTCTTGGAGCTTTTCTCCCCGGGCCTCCACTGAAAATGGACTTGTAATTCAGTTGGACTCTTCCAGTCAACAAATGTAAAATAAAATAAATAAATAAATGTGCAGAAAAATGGACAGATAGAATTGCATTTACCATGAGTATGAAACAAGAAACATGAGGTAACCAGATTAAGAATGGACAAGCTTCATGATCCAGATAGATCAAAAAATCTCCAGGAAACAGGCAGATTTCCTGGAATCAACACAGAGGTAAACAACAGAGTCTGACCTATGATGTAGTACTGCATAACTGGAAACAATATAACTGGTTAGCTAATTAAGTAGGAAGGTAACAGAGCAGATCATAATAACTAAAGATATCGGAGGGTGACTTCAGTTGCACAGGATGTGATGCAAAAAAAAGGAAAGGCTAGTAACATTTTTTAAAGATGACCCACTTTCAGAGCAGGCCATAACGTGTTGGTAGCCTAGGAGCACTGTCATTCTCATCTACTTCAGTTTTATTGGTGGGCTGTTGAAGGAATAAACAAGGGTATTCCAGACAGTTTATCTTGATTTTAGCAAAGGCTGTGACTGTGTAGCACACAGAAAGTGGAGGTAATTGGATATGAACAAATGCAGAGCACACTACCAAAAGGGATTCTCCTGGGGAAAGGTTGTGGAATTTAGGAAAAAACATAGAATGGCAGATTGAGGTATAAGTTTCAAGCGTCAAACATTTTCATCTTAGACTTACCAAAGCTCTTTATCATTGAAAAGTTTTGATTGTATGGAATAACTTGCATGACTGAACATGGGGAATAGATAAACTTATGCATTATAATAAGTCAAGACAATCGGCACAGAAGAAACAGCTGCATGATAGCTACACACAACAGTCAGCTAATACAGATAATTTTGTAAATGTGTAGTTATGTATGTACAAAGTATGTTAGTTATTCTCAGTGCTAGATGTGAGTCTGTCACCCAGAAAGCACTGCAGTCATATCAAATCAGAAGGCTGCTGGCAACTTAGAAAACCAGTGTTACATTGTACGTTAATTAGTTGTGATAAAAAAAAGTGGCATTAATACATCTATAATGGCATGATAAAGATTGTTCACACATACCAAACATCAATGTAAGACTGAATTTGATTATGATATATCACAGCATGCTGAAGATTGTTTACACGTACTAAATATGAATGTAAGACTGAATTTGATTACGATATCAGTTTTGAAATCTTCTCCAATATTGTAATTTATCTTACTACATGAACTTTTGAAGCTTAAGATCATACTAGATCGGTGCACTCGATTTTTTGTGCCATTAAAATGTGAAATAGGTTTTTAGCACTTATATTCTTTAAGACTAAATGAATTAAAAAATAGTGAGAAGGAAATAAGATTGTCTCAGGTAGAGTATGAAAGCTATGATGACTGAACAGATGGGGTCAGCGTTAAAACACATGAGGGTAGGATAAGAGTTAACATGCATTACTGCACTAAGCTACCAAGACATGCTAAACATAATACTAATTCTACCCCTGACCCTAACCCAAACCATACACATTACCCTAGAAAACTCCTACCACTACTATGATGACTGAACAGATAGGGTCAGAGTTAAAACACATGAGGGTAGGATAAGAGTTAACATGCATTACTGCACTAAGCTACCAAGACATGCTAAACATAATACTAATTCTACCCCTGACCCTAACCCAAACCATACACATTACCCTAGAAAACTCCTGCCACTACTATGATGACTGAACAGATAGGGTCAGAGTTAAAACACATGAGGTTAGGATAAGAGTTAGAAGTAAATAAATACGTAGGTTCCAAACACAGCAATCCTTTAATGAAACAATGACAAGGTAAGCGCTTTCACGGATCTTACTCCACTTCTTCAGACAGACCAATATAAGATATGCAGCAACAAGCAAAGCATTTAAATATACAACAGCCAATGAAAATCAGGTTGTAATTAACTACTTTAGGTCTGCATTAATACATGGATCCAAGATGCACTAATCCAATGCTCACCTAAGAACATGTCTAAAGAATAACATATAAAATCAAGTTAAAAAATCAAGTTAGAAATGACTATACGACGTAGTGATGCTATATAAACCTATAAAAAATATATATATGTATATAAAACCTACATATATAAAAGTGACAAATATATAAAAAATACATGAAAAGTCATAGAATATCATAACTAAAAAGAACTTAGTGATGTTTCAGAGCTCTAGCTTTGAGATAAGGCTTAAGACAGACCCTACTATTTAATCCTGGGAGCTTGTCAGCTTGAAGCTGTAAAATCCATTTCTGTTCTAATGCTTCTATCTTATTTTTGAGGTCACCACCTCTAATACTAACATGCAAGAGTTCTAAAGCAAAGAACATAAGCTTATGATTAGGGCGTTCATTAGCCACATGGATTGCCAAAGCATTTGTCTTTTTGGCATTTCTAATATCTCTAAGATGTTCCAAAATCCTGTCTTTGAAGGCTCTATTAGTCTTGCCTATGTAGTATGAAAAACAAACTATACAGAAGCAAAAGTTCTTGGTATGGCAATCTGCATAAAAATTGGTATCAGTCTTGAACCCAAGTTTTGGATGTGAAAAATGACCCCCCACCATGTATACACACGGTTCCCTATCAGAAGCCTGAAACACTATAAGCCTGAAAATCAAAATCCTGAAAACTCAAAATCCCGAAAACCCAAAATCCTGAAACTCAAAATCCTGAAAACACAAAATGGACATACTGACGTCATTGTGGCTTTGCTATTGTTAGCCCTGTGGTGTTAGGTCATGCGTTGGGTTCAGGTAAGTGTGTGGTTGGTTTTATGTTAGGGTTAGGGGCGGTTTAAGTGAGTTAGGGTTAGGGCGCAGGTTAGGCATGTATGCAATAGTGACAAATATTGGGGTTAGGGGCAGTTTAAGTGAGTTAGGGTTAGGGTGCGGGTCAGGTGAGTGTGCGATAGTGATGGACCTTAGGGTTAGGGTTAGGGTCATGGTCAGTTGGTAGATATTAGTGTCTTTATAGTGAAATATTAGCATTATTTGTGTTTTCAGGATTTTGAGTTTCAGGATTTTGGGTTTTCAGGATTTTGAATTTTCAGGCTTTAGTTTTCAGGATTTTGATTTTCAGGCTTATAGTGTTTCAGGCTTCTGATAGGGAACCATACACACACATGCCATACACCTTCTGCAGGCATATGTACCCTTTCTATCGGACAGAACTTGGGTCCTAGGGTTCAAAGGTCTATAGCATAACTGAGTTTTAAGGGATTTGTTATTTCTAAAAGTAAAGTCCGGTTTATTCCCTAGCACACATTTTAGTTCTGGTACAGTTAATAAGATGTCCCAGTTCATTCTAATGACATTGCATACCATACCAATGTTGCTAGCAAAAGTCAAAGGCATTATAACCTTTGTGTTAACACTATTGTTAGTGCAACCCTGATTGTTAACATCATATATCCTTTCTGTAGAAGGTCGATTCAAGGTACAATTAAAATAGGGTCTACACCTGCCCATCCTCTCCTTCCAAGCAACAGATATCTGGGCATCAATAACCTCACTTTTATAGCCTCTGTATATAAATTACTCCTTCAATGAAGCCAAGACCAGTGTCAATTTAGCATCATCACTATGTAACCACATCATACGAAACATTTTTACACAAAGCACATTAAGTTTAGTGTGATTAGGATGCATGCTGTTGTTATGTAATATATTAGTCCTTCTAACATTCTTTCTAAACACACTAGTAGACACAGAATATAGAGCATCTCTACTGATTTCAACATCTAAAAATTCATTCAAAGTGGAGGAATACTTATAGGCAATTTTAAGGAACTCATTGACCTCATTCATGTATTGTAGGAATTCCAGTAGAGATTGTTCAGTGTCTTGCCAAAGCAGAGAAATATCATCCACGAACCATGTATACCATCCAATAGAGGTACCGTATCTATAATTAAAGAGAATATATTGTGTTTCCCAATTAACCAATGATAGATTGGCGTAGCTATTGGCACAAGCAGTGCCCATAGCCATGCCAACCTTTTGTATGTAATAGGAGTCCTTGAACACAGAAACATTGTTCTCTACGATAATCTCCAAAAGATTACAAAGAAGTCTAATTTTATCAGCAGAAATGTTATGGGAGTGTAATATCTGCCTGACATTATCAATCCCCCAATCATTAGGGATAACTGTAAAAAAAGAGGCAATGCCCAATGTCACAAAATAACAAGGTCCTGAGATAATATCCAGATGGTTACTAAGCTGAAAAAGAAACTCTCTTGTGTCTGTTAATACAGTCTCACATTTATCTAATACAGCATGGAGATTCTTCTCTACAAATAGGGACAACGGTTCGGTTAGCCAGCCTCTACTGGATACAATGGGTCTCATAGGAGGCTTGAGCAAATTTTTATGCACCGTGGGGAGGCCATAAAGTATAGGAATAACAGGATCGTCTACTTTGAAGTACTCAAACAAAGGTTCAGGTATATAACTGGTTATTAAAAGATCAAAAACCAAAACCTGTACTTTGTAATTCCTTTAAGTGTAGCATAAGATATAGAGGTATAGGTGTCCTCATCCTCTAATAATTCAAGCATACTAAGAACATAAACACTCTTGCCAAGCACGACAATGCCTCCCCCCCCTTATCTGCTGGTCTAATTTCAATACTTTTCATATTTTTCAGTTCGAATAAAGCCTGTCTTTATAAATATAATAAATTAGCAAAACAGTTAACACTCTTGTCATTGAATTTTTGTCTTAGTTGTTTATCACATATGCCTACAAATAACTCAATTGTGGGATTTACAGGGGGAACAAATGTGCTTGGTTTCTTAAAAATACACTCATTACTCACAGTATTATTAAACATAGTTTTGAGTGTAAAGTTCTACCAAACATCCTTAGGTCTTGCAAAACATCTATTAAAGCAGCTTTTTGTGCAGGAACAAATGTAAGTCCTCTGTTCAAGACAGATACCTGCATGTCAGTCAATTGTACTGAAGAAATGTTGTAAACTAAACCTGCTTTAGTCTCTTCCTGGTTCTTGGTGTGTCTTCCTCGCTGTGTAGGCATCGGCTCCTGGAGTTGGTATACCGATTCATGGACCTGCCTTGTATAGGTAGAGGGTCCTTCAATAAAAAAACATGTATCAGAAGTGCTAGGTACAGCGACATCATTCCTAGCCTCTGGTAAATTAACAAAAGATTAGATGCGCTGCATTCTAAATTAAGCAATTGCCATTGTCTGAGTAGTTCTACATACGTAGAGCCTTAAGTAGGCATGGTTAGGACCCTAAGTCCTCCTGGAGCTATTTTTAGTTTAATTGAGGCTTCTAGACATTTTCTTAGGTGGGCATTGGATTAGTGCATCTTGGATCCATGTATTAATGCAGACCTAAAGTAGTTAATTACAACCTTATTTTCATTGGCTGTTGTATATTTAAATGCTTTGCTTGTTGCTCCATATCTTATGTTGGTCTGAAGAAGTGGAGTAAGATCTGTGAAAGCGCTTACTTTGTCATTGTTTCATTAAAGGATTGATGTGTTTGGGACATATGTATTTATTTACTTCTACATTTATTTTTGTACTTGTTTGGTTCCTTTATTGAGAGTGAGGTATTCTATTTTCTACTAGGATAAGAGTTAACATGCATTACTGCACTAAGCTACCAAGACATGCTAAACATAATATTAATTCTGCCCCGACCCTAACCCAAACCCTACACATTACCATAGAAAACTCCCACCACAACTAGAACAAATAAGGTCTGAATGTAGCGGTGGAATTTTGGCTCAGGGATTACCAAAGAGAATGGCTTTACTTTTGCAAGTGTTTGTGTTTTTGCTGTTTGGGTTTCCAGTAAGTTGCTTATTTCAAAATATAAGCATTGATTAGCTGTATTTCAGTGCTTTTACATTTCAATCAATGACCGCAAACTCAGTCATAAAATTGCTTTCCATTTGAGTCACAAAATGTCAGATAACTGTCATTGAATTTCAATGATCATGGCAGAACATGGTCTTTTCCTGCAAAAAACATATTAAAGTCTGTTCATCAGTTTGCAATTTATTTGTTATAATGTTTTTGTCCAATATTTATGACTCAAACAAAAACATTTGAGACTTGCTGACACAGAGGCATGCCTAGATAATTTTATATCTACTTTAGATCACCTTATGCTATCTGCTTATTCATCTTTTGATAAAGGACTGAACAGTTTATACCTGAAATGCCCATATTCATAAAAGTGCTAGGAGAATTCTAAGGATTCATTAGCATATGAACTATGAACAAGTACGTCAAATGTAAGCAGAACTGAACAACAAGCTGTCTGCAGTCATTCGATACTTTAGACAGGCAGAAGATAGCATGCATACATATTTTGCTGATAGTGCCAAGGTTGTATTTTACTGCTGTACTTACTTACAAAGAAGTTAAGCTGAGTGAAACAAAGCACTTTGTATGACTGTAGCATTATAAATGAGGATTCTATCAGATACAGTTGAATTTAAGTCCTGCAAATCAATAATTACTCACTAACACTAAAAGGCGAAAGATTTATGCGTTTTGAAGGGAAATATGAGTACTCGCTAACACTATAAGAATGAATGACTCTATCACTGGTGAATTTTAGGGTCTATATTAAAACAATGAAAAATCAAAATGTCGAATGCTCGGATGAGCAAAAGCACAGGTAATCGAAATCACTATTGTGGGGGGCTGCACCCCCCACACCCCTCCCTTAAAAATATATTCCAACTCCAAGATTGCACTGCAGTGAGGAAAGGGCAAATATTCCGATCTTCACTGTACCACAATCTCACAATATTGATTTTGATTACCTGTGTTTTCACTCATCCGAGCTTTCGAGGTTTTAATTTTTTGTCGTTCTGATAGGAACCCAAATTTTATGTGGAGGCTATGGCCTCCATATTTACAGATAGTGGGTTGTGCTCATTTTACCCCATAATTAACATAACTAACTAATTTTGACGTCACCAAACCTTGTGGAACATTAAGCTGTACCATCTGGCAACAAATGCCAGCTTGGTTTCCTTATGTACAGGAAGCAGTCTTCAGACTAGTGAACTATAACAAAGTGATGAATTCTTATACAGTGAGCCTGAAATGAAAGTATCAGTTAAGGACATTAGAGGTTCAGAGTTAGATAACAATCCTAATGTACCACTCCCAGCTAGGCTCCTGAACACCACAAGAAAAAAACATCATCTGCCGGAAATGGCTTTTGATAAAATTTGCAGATGTCTACTTTTTGGCTATACCGTGAATAATTGTGTCTCATTTAATTGAAAGGAAACCATTTAAACCCAAAACATCTAAAACCATGGCAGGTTGCCACTCAAAACAATGATAGTCCCAAGGTCGCAAAACACAAAAAAATATTTTTGCAGGTTGAAATCACACCTACACCATTAATATAGGGGCAAGCTCCCACATCCCCAAATTACACACACACACACACACACACACACACACACACACACACACACACACACACACACACACATATATATATATATATATATATATATATATATATATATATATATATGTATGTATGTATATAAAACTACAAATTATTTTACTTTGTTCTACTTGAAATGCTTTTTTGTATTTGGAGTATTTCTCCCTGGACCTTCACTGAAAGTGGGTTCTTTGTGCCCCAGTTCAACTTTCCCAGTAAACAAATGTCAAATAAATAAATATATACAGTGGATATAAAAAGTTTATACATCTCTGTTAAAATGCCAGGTTTTTGTAATATAAAAAATGAGACCACAATAAATCATTTCAAAACTGTTCCCACCTTTAATGTGACTATAACCTGTACAATTCAAATGAAAAACAAACAAATCTGTTAGGAGAAAAAATATAAAAAATAAAAAACATACAATACGCTGGTTGCATAAGTGTGCACACCCTTAAACTAAGACTTTGTTGTGTGTGCACACCCTTACACTAATACTTTGTTGAAGCACCTTTTGATTTAATTACATGTCTTGTCTAGCTAGACATGGTAAAACCTTGCTATGTCTAATAATGGTGGCTGCCAAAAAAGCAGTTACTAGAAAATGGAAATCAAAATCTAAACCAACTACACTAGATGTAGTGAATATAGTAATGGAGATAAAACAACTGGAATTAAGGTCTTTAGAAAAGAGTAGGAACAAACTACATAAGAAATAATAAGAGCTGTGGGAACAATACATACAAAGGAAAAATGATGCCTAAAAGGCAGCATGACTTAAGTGAGATACGTATGCATAATGTTTGCAACTGGGAGTGTATCAGTATGAGCTGTGATGTAAAATGCTTGCAACTAGGATTGTGTTGGTATGATTTATTTTCATTTATATAAATGTATTATTGCCTACGTAGTAAGTGATGGTTTAATGAAGATGTTTCTTGTTGAATAATATTGCTTAGGTTACATGATATATAGCAATATATGTGACGCATAATGTCTGTTATGTTAATATAGTTTGATTACTTTTCTATGAATGTAAATCTGCCTATGTCACGAGTGATAATTCAATAAAGGTGTCTGGAAAAAATGGGACATTTTCTGATTCAGACGAGCTTTCCTAGTACAAATAAAAATAACAATAACAACAACACCAGTAAAAGCAGCAGTAACAACAACAAAACAACAACATAATAATAATAATAATAATAATAATAATAATAATAATAATAATAATAATAATAATAAAGCTTACAATGTGCTAAAGCATAACCTTTAAGGTAACAATTTATGGTATGTTATACATAAATCAACACTCCTCAATAAATTAATTTAGTTTTTTTTAATACTGGTTTTAACAGTTTTATGTCCTGATTTAAGCATTTTTCTAATTCAAGAAGCCTTTATTTCTTTCAGCTTCTAAACACCACTAAACAGGAACTGCTAAAATTACAGTGGGCTCTGATGAATAAAACCAAGAAACAAGGGTGAGGATGCATGAAGTTTAACTGTGAAATTCCAATTAGATAAAAAAAAATAGAAAATAATATAAACACCTCAGCAATGAATCTGACACAGTTTAACAGATAGTTTTGACTTTTGTGTGAACAAAAGATTGTCTGTTATTGAGGCTATTTAGTTGTTGGTGTGCCATAGGAAAAGATAAATAAAGTCATAGTGTCAATCTTTGTTAGCAAAATACATGAAAGCTGAGAGAATTGCAGGTGACCTTACTTTATCACTACTAGTAAGATATCTCAGACACAGGCTAAAGCAGGAAATGAAATAATAAATGTGAGAATCTTGGAAAAAAAACTATTTATTATTGCATCAGTAGTAGATATTCATGCCTATTAACTATTTAAAACAGTAGAGAAGGCTCCTAAAAAGACTACTGAAAGAAGCAAATGAACTGTCTGAAAAACACAATATACTTGGCACTGAATAAAACTCTATGAAAGATTACAGTTTGAAGCATGAATATAAGAAAGAAATAAGAGTAATCTGGACAAGATATCTACACACTGCTTAAAAGGAAGGAATTTTTTGTTTACTCTGGACACAACCCATACTTCCACTAACAGTAATGAAATGCACATTGCAAAAATTATATACATGTAAGTAATTGAAAGTCAGGTGATTTAAACATAACTTCACAGTCCAGAACTGTGTTATACTATAACTTTAAATGTTATCTAAACAAATATAAATTAAACATACCTGTAAGAAACAAACAAATTCGCCAAATCCAAAAAGAATGTAAAGTGAAATAAAAACTAAATCTTCCAAAAGGGGGAGGAACTACTTTACAGAAATATTCCCACATAAAAGAAGTGCAGTCCACAGGAACATGGCTAGGATTAAAAATGTCCCCCTAGATTTATTATCCTAGCAATCCCTTATGAACGTCATGTGACTGCTCAAGCACAATCAGTTCATAAAATTTACATAATGTTATCAGGATTATTAACGTTTTTCAAAAGTATTACATCATCTGCACATAATATGCTTTGAAGAACTTTTTATTTACTATTTTTCCCAGCTATGTGGACTGGTCTATTGACTATTTTCAGCTACGACATAATCTCAAAGAGCAGAAAATACATCACAGTCTTTCAATCAACAATATTACATACAAAATGAGTACATTGCAAACTCAGAACATAATAATATTGACTGCAGGTAGAGTAACATTACAAGATCCAATCAGAGTGGATTGGAAAAAGATATACCCAAAATGCAAGCTGATGTGCATAAAGTACAGTGCAGTCATACATATAACATACAGACACGTATATACATGTGAAATATTCTAGTATTCATGATATGGGTTGATAAGTTACCTAACCATTGGCATGGCAACAGTTGCAGGTAGATTCAGTAAAGAGGTGCACTTTAAGTGTATCTCAGAAGCTTAAAATGGTTTCTAGATTTTTTTATGTCCATAGGTAGATGGTTCCAGGTAGCAGGTTCCAGTCTAGAGAAGGTTCTCTCACCTACGGCAGTTTTAAATGGAAACTGTTGTCTGGTGTACTTATGAACACATAATGGTTGTTTTGTAAAGATAGTTTCAGTCTTAAAGCGGGGCAGTGACTGTGTTGTAACACCTTGTAAAGTAGAGTACTTAGAAGATAAATGGCCCTATGGGGAACTGCAAGCCATTTGGAATTTTTTTTAGCAAACTACAGTGATGTATCTGGGTGGCCTGCTAATAAAATGAATATGCAGATTTTATTCTCAGCAGTCCATATTCTGTGAGTTTTGGGGGGCTGAATGCATAATAAGAAAAGGAAGGTCATAATCAAGTTTGGGTATTAAAATATTGTTAGCAATGGCCCTACATACAGCATGTGAAAGGAAGTATTAGCAAGTCATTTGAGAAATAGCTTACAAGATGAACTACAACGGAGTTTCAGAGAGAGAACCATGACAGATACATGTGGTAATAGTAGGAAAGGGACGGAGAGAAGAAGGAGTTATTTACTTTTACTTTCATCTCAGTTATCTGGGTAATTGGTGAACAAAGGTGTAGAGAGGTATAGAGGAAGAGCCCAAAACACAGGAAATGTAGGATCAGTAATAGGTTGGGGGACAGAAATGGTCAGAAGAATTCTAGAGATCAGCGAAGTATCCCTAGTAAGGAAAAATGGGTTTGGCATGTCTATAAGTTCTGTTAGTAAGTGAAAAAGAAGGATCACTTTCATATCAGTGATGTTCGTCATGTAACAGTCTACAGTTATTATAAAGTATCGCACTACAGTATAAAGATATGAAAGGCTCAGTAAGTCAAACAGCACTAGATTTGGGTACGGGACATAAAAGCAACTATTTTTCATAGGTCTGTAAACATATTGATGGTAGATACATACTAAATATACACGTTGTAATTTTAAACTGGTAAAGCCACCAAAGTCAGGGAGATTTGAGCCTTGATTTTGGAACTGAGGACCAGCTTTTAAAATATAGCTAGTTTATCTTTCCCTTCAGCTGTAAGCCCCCTTACACCTTTACTTGACAATGCAGAAGTAGTGAAAGAAACCTTCTAAAATGATAGACTTAAGCAAAAAACAAAACAAAACAAAACAAAACAAAAAAAAACAGCCAGCTTGGCATTCTGGACACTGCAAAAACAAATCTATTTAACAAAAATGCTTAACATAATACATGATGGTAAATGCATTTTTTTCAACTGAAAAATTGGCATGTCTGATTGCACAAAATAAATAAATTATTCCCCCAAAGGTACATGTCATGGCCTTCATGGTGTCTGCCTGTCAACACCCTTGCAAGTAGGTTATGGTTGTTTTCAGTAGTACATCTATCTATGGCTTGTGGAGAAACAAAAGTGGGTGATAGAACTGGAAACTATAACAAAAAATAGTAATGGTGTTTGCATCATTTTAAAGAATTTATGACTGTTTCATTATTTTATCTTAGTTTTTCTTTCTTTTTGGCAGTAGATCAAGTTCATGTAATCTGATCTGACACATACTAACCTTTATAATAATCACCTTCACCCAACATTACAGTTCTACCCTTTCATTGTGCAGATGTGAAGTAAAGTATAACTTCGGCTCTGTCCGGAATAAATGCCCATGATGAATGTCTGCCTGAACTCTTCCTCCTTAGCTATACACTTCTACAGCAGTAATAATACATACATACACACATGCAAATACATACAGATATTTCAAGCAAGGGCATTAAAGCCCTTCTAGCTTACCAATATACCAAAACACTTGTTCCCATAACAAAGTATCCAGGCTATTCTTAAAAATATCTAAACTAGTACTTGCCTTAATGTAATTTGGTAGTCTGTTCCATGCATCAGCTAATCTGTCAGAGACCCAATTAGTACACTTCTCATTCCTATAGAATCTTCTACATAGGTTATCTGATGATTCTCTAGTACCTTTTGTTAACCTCAAACAATCCCAGAGGTAGTTGTCACTAAATGCCCTATATACCTGAATAAGATCTCCTCTTTGATATCTGTAAGAGACACTGCACAAGTTCAGATATGTTAATCTTTCATAATAACTTAAATTTTCACATCCACAGATACCCTTGGTATATTTCCACTGTACTCTTTCCAGTTTATGCATGCTTGTTTTCCTATAGGTTTTCCATATTGTTATTCCATACTCAAGTTTGTGTCTAATATAACTAACAAAAAATGACTTCATTATTTTTGATTTCCTACCCTTTATAAATCTTTTTATACAACCTATAGTGCTATAACTATCATTAATCAATTGGTTGATATGATTAGAAAAACTCATAGCTGAATCTACCCATATACCCAGGTCCTTAAATGAGTCTACAATTTCAATCACTGCATGCTATATTAAATATTCACCTTTCAATTTATGTCTCCCAAATTCCATATGCTTAGTTTTTGATGTATTTATCAACATATTATACTCCTGTGCCCAAATGGTCAATTTAGTCAAGTTATTTTGCAGACATGGCTTATCTGTAACACATGTAAGCAGTTTACCCAATTTCAGGTCGTCTGCATATAGACTGTAAAGCACCTCACATGAAAAAGTTAGGTCTGATAGATGCAATCTAAAAAAGTAAGGGCCTAGGACAGAGCCCTGTGGGACATAATAGTCTTTTGCTAGAGTAGCAATTCACTTATTCAATACTAACAATACACTTAGTGTACTTCTATGGTAACAATATACTCTTGCTGCAATACCAAAGCACATTAACTATAGTAACAGAGTACTTGTACTACTTACTGTATCATAAAAATACACTTCTACTAAACAATATACTTGTATTACAAAAGCTAGGTAGTTCTACTGCAGTAACCACACAGTTCAGCTATAACAGTATTCTTCTGCTACAACAAATGACAGTACTATTGCAGTAACAAAATGCTTCTAATGCAGTAAAATATTTCTACTGCAGTAACAATGCACTTTTCCAGTAATGATATGCTTCTGTTATGGTAACTGGTACAGTCACTATACATTTCTACTACAGTGGCAGTGCAATTATATTACAGTGACAGTATATTTCTGCTACAGCAGCAATATACATACTATAGTAACAGTGCCCTTCTAATAATGTAACTGTGTACTTCTACTATAATAACTGCACACTTCTATTACAGTAACAATATACTTCTGATACATTAGCAATGCATACGTACTATAGTAACAGTGCACTTATATTACAGTAACAGTAAATGCCTGCAATAATAGCAATACACACACATGCTGTAGAAATAATGCCCTTCTAAAAAATAACCACGTACTTCTGCTATAGTAAACGTGTACTTCTATTACAATAGCATTATACATCTGCTACAGTAGCAATAACACATACTATAATAACAGTGGCCTTCTAGTATAGTAACAATGTACTTTTACTATAGTAATGGTGCACTTCTATTACATTAACAGTATACTTCTGCTACAGTCATAATACACGTACTATAGTAACAGCATACTTCTGTTACAATAACAGTATACTTCAGCTACAGTAGCAATAACACATACTATAATAACAGTTACCTTCTAATAAAGTAACCATGTACTTCTACTATAGTAACCATGCACTTCTTTTTTTTTTTTCCATAATAAATCTTTATTATTTTTTTCCCAATTTTTCATACAATAATACACAAAACAAAGAAAAACAAAACAGTACTTGAAAGAAACTTATAACAACAATACTACAATATATATACATTATATACATGAATGCTTCCAACAGTTAAATGAGATCAGCATACATTGAAATAAAATTCTGAGAAAGAGTATTAAAAGATCTAGTATCGATATACAGGATTATTAATACTGACTTCCAAATTAAGTATGCACGTCCAGGGGTTAAACTGGATTCAGAACATTAAGCCAACACAATATTGAAGATTTGCTCCCATATTTTCGGATTGTTTATATTTTTCTTATGATCCTTTATTAATAATTTATGTGCTAGAATATGTTTTATCGCTACACTTTTAAAATTTTCCCATGAAGTCTGGGATGGATTCAACCAATTTGTAGCTATATAAAGCTTCATTAACAAGAAAATATTTATATGTATGATCATTTGGGATCTATCCAAGTTATTCGGAGGAATATGTAGAATCATAAATTCCCAGGAAAGTGTGGAATGTTGATAACCCAGCTTTTGTAACTGAATTTTTAAAGAGTTCCAAAGTTTAAATATACATTTACAGCTCCAGAACATGTGTAGAAGATCAGCTGTTTGATCAATACAGTATGGGCATTTGGGTGAATTTTTGGAATTGAAATTATGCAGACTGAGACGAGTGTAATAGGCATTATTAAATATCATCAGCTGAGTAAATAATAACTTTTGAAGAGATACTGATTTTAAGGTTAGGTTAATTGCTTTTAATATTTTATTATCATCAATCAATGGTATTTTATCCTTCCAGTATTTTGACAACAGTATTTGATTTTGATATTTCAAGTCTTTTACCAGATTATATGTAGACGTTATGAATTTAGAGTCCTGTATAAGAGTTTGCCACAAATTTGAACAATTAGTTAAATCTTCCTCCTTAATTCTGAAATCACTAAAATAGTTTATGGAAAGATCCTTTAACTGTCTCATTATAATTAAATAAGATTTAGGAAGGCTCATCTCCTTTAATGTATTATGTATTGAAATACCAAGATAAGGATATAAATCAAGTACAGTTAAATTGACTATAAGTGGGAAATTTTTTAAGATCTATTAATTGATTATTGATTTTCAAATTTGGATTCTTATGAAAGGGTTGGAAAGTCATCATATATTGCAAGAGATCTAAAGATTGAAAAAGATTTTGTAACGATATTATGTATAATCTAATATGCTCCATTAAAGTATATAATTTGAAGGTATCTTTATTTAAAAAGGGTAATGCCTTAGGGTTAATATCCAAGCTAACAGCATGTTTGTAATTCAAAACCACCCACTTAGGTGACCATTCACTACTTGGTATCTCAAAGTTAGCCACGTAACCATGCACTTCTATTACAGTAACATACACTTCTGCTACAGTAAAAATGCACTTCTAGTGTAATAAAAGTATCCTTCGAATGCCGCAACAGTGATGGTCTGGCAAATATGCAGCACACTGTGCCTTTCTCCTGATTAAATTGTTCAAATGTAGAAAGGTCAAGATTTTGCCTTTGAGCTCAAGCACAGAGACACTATTCAACTACCTTGCTGACAACACTAAGTTCATATATATAGTGTATATGCTTAGACTGATTGCTAACAGCTAAACAGCTATGTGGTTTTAAGCTTCAAATCTTGACCCATCGTCTGCAATTACTTTGTGCATTTATACTTAAATTGTTCATTGCTACAGTCCCCCAGTCCAAATCTACTTTCTGAGGAACTCTGTCAGCATTTATATAGTGTATTAGTAAGAGAGTCTGCTCTGCTATGTAATTCTGGCTTGACTACAATGAACTCACAAAGATCTAGCCATCATTTCTCCTTCTTCCTTTCCTCATTGTGACTTCTAGACATGAAATAGGTACTGGCTTTGCTTGCATTTGTAAGCTAGGTAACCATTCATAAAGCTGCCAAAAGCATCTTTAGACCTGACCCACCTCCTCATTCTCAGAATGTTGTTCTAACACCACTAAACAGATTTCCACAAATACTACTTTTGACAACTAAGCATAACGGTAAGTAAAATTAAATGATTTCCCTTGAATTAGTGCAGGCATAAAGGCATTTCTTCCCAGAAGATTCATTATACTTGTCCATCCATACCTTCTTTTGATAAAAAGAAGGGATAACAGTCTCACTTCTGACACAAGTGATGGAGTAACCTACTGACAATTGGTTTCATCTGAAGGGTAGCAGATACAGGTATACTACTAATTTCATTATTTCTTGTATTTCTCCCTACAGAGGTACCTGATACCTATTCCAACTCTCATTATTTCTTTTGTCTGTGCCTTCTCTCCTATTTCTCATACTGCCCCACTTAAAACATTGCCCCTTAAACTCAATGAGTGTATCAGGTTTGCTGAAGCCCTTGCTTTCAGATAACTGTCTCTATTATCTGTTTCATTATGGCTGTTTCCACTGTACAACCTCCTATTCTCCTATGCTTTACTTCCATTTTTCTAGTGGTACTTAACAGCCGCTTCATGCAACATTCTCACTTCAGTTCCAAAGTAAAACTGGAACAACTGACTTTTTTAAGTTTTCAGTCCTCCCAGGACAGATGAGAGAAGATGGCAGCCAGATGCTCAGCTACCTACCAAACCTCCCAACTATACAGATTTTCACAGAATATACAGATTTTTGCCTCATATTTTTGGTCTGTTCCTCATAAAATTATGTTTTTTTGACAAATCACTGAGACGATCTAAGGATTAAACTCACTAAATAATGACATGTACTTGAGTTTCAGATTTCACATCCTTAACAAAATGCATGCTAACAGAAACCCTGTTATTCTAGCAACTTTCTACATTTATAAGAGCGATATTTAAAATGTGTCTCTATTTCTGGGCCTTTGTTCCCCTGTTATGTCAGGTTTGTCCAGATTTATTGTGCTACGAGGTTGAGTGGTAGACAGCTACTGAATCCTGCCTGCACTGTAAAAGTTCTTTGAGCCAGCCTGCTGAACATTTCTATCTGAAATGAGCATATCCAGAAGTATCATTTGCCACCCGTCTATCCCTCATATTACTTTCTTCAGTTTATTTCCTTTCCTCAAGTCTTCTGATAGCACTGCTGTTGC
Organism: Protopterus annectens; assembly: GCF_019279795.1. NCBI lineage: Eukaryota > Metazoa > Chordata > Ceratodontiformes > Protopteridae > Protopterus > Protopterus annectens. The sequence goes on along the minus strand of NC_056729.1, from coordinate 26,238,743 downwards.
TGTAATTTCTGTTTTTATTTTTATTTTTTTACAGTTTTTTTCATGTACCCTCAGTGCTTAAGTTTCCTTTAAATGCTGTTTACTGCAGTTATTACATTTTGCTTAGACTACTTGACGTGGCTTCTGAAGCCACTGTGAGTAATAGCGTAAGGTAATAAATAGGGCACTGTAGAAAGATTTGCCAGCTGTGAATCACAGTCTTTTTCTCCATCTCATATGTTCATAGGTAATTTCTAGACTATAGGCTTAAGTGCCATTTTAAACTTAGCCAAGCTTACCCCAAATTTCTGAAAATATTGCTGACGTGTCAATACCTCAAGGAATTTTATTGTTATGATTATGATATATTCTTGTACATATCAAACATTCACAGGGTGTTCCTGTCCATTAGGGAAGTAGGTGCCAAACCCGGATAAATCTGCAACTTCCCAACCACTGGTCCAAGTTACATTTTTATAGGGTTGGGGATAAGCTTTGCTTCACATGGAAGAGAAGCCTGTTCCAGGGAAGGGGTCATCTTTGAGCCACATCCATGCCCCTCCAACATGACCTCTTTATGTTGCAGATGAGGTTTGGGTCCTTAGAAGTGGTATTTCTGATACTGTTTGTTTTTCAGATATGGGATGTGGGGATGCCTTGTAGGCTAGGCCTAGATTGCCTTGCAGCAGTCTGTAAGAGAGTAAGTTCAGGAAAAGGGCTTTGAGCTGGTCCTCATAGGACTTGCTGTTTATCGTCTGTATTCTTTTTGTGAGGAACATCAGTAGTCTCTCAAACTGTTTCAAGTGCCTGGACAAGAACATGCCAAAGGGTGTTTTGTACTTAATGATTGGTCTGAAAAGAACAGAAAACAGTAGAACAGTGACCTTCTTAGACCCAGATGTAATGCCCTTATGTATAAGTCCTGCAACATAGAATGTGTTTCTCACCACAATAGGCACATGGTGATCAAAAGTCAGGTTACTGTCAATATTTCTTTTTAGGTTCCTGACCACTGGGTCTAATTTCCTTCATATGTCCCTGTGTTTGAATATGTGCAGCCTTTGCACATGCCTTCAGGTTCCTTTCTTTATATGTAATTCGGGTTACAGTACTCTGTGCATCTCCACTGTCTTGTGCTTTACCTTGACACTTGCTTATCTGTTAGTAGATATGGATAACTCTTCCAAACCTATGTGATGACTTTTGGAATCCAGGCGAGGGAAGACTGTCCTGGTATATATGACTTAGTGCAGGTCCAAACGTCTTACATTTAGGTACATTTGAAACAAATTTCCTTCTGCTTTGCCACAGAGACACACATTGAAAATGAATGCTAAACTGTACATCATCACACATAAAGATCATGGTGTCCTTCATCTCTTAAATATGGACACCGTAGTTATCAGGTAAAAGATACCATCTACTGTTGTTTGGCTGGAGTGAGGGAGTTGTGGTACAACATTATCACAGAAACTCACACTCAGCTTACTTTACAACAGTGGGTAAACACTGAATATTTCTTATTGATGAGGTGCACCTTAATGAGTTTTACCTTCCCTATCCATGAAGCACACAACCCAGAGTCACTTTTAGTTATCAAAATAATTGCATCCAGCATACTTTCTCTGCTTTCACATAACACTTCATCACTCAAAATTTAGCAACAACCATGAACCCCCACCTATAATGCCACTGTTGCTATAGTGTCTTTTCTCCTTTTTACAATCTCTTTCTTAATAGAAACACTGACCAGTTTCATAATCACAGTTCATGAGTATAAGATATTTGGTGCACACCTCCAAAATGAATCTCTGATCCTAACCACACAATACCAAAAATAACTACATGGTGGAACTCTACTTATAAAGTAAACATGTAATGTATTTTACACATAAGGAAAATTACCCTAAAATTTGAGTTCTATGTAAATCAAGCATAAAACTGCATATACATTAAATTGACAGAAAAATATACACACAAAGCTAACACAGTGCTCCTGTTCTAGCAGGCAAGTTGTTAAAACCTTAGCTATCTTACATTTTTGGGATCCATATTACTTCCCAGAAGCTTTCCACAGTACCTTATACAAACAAATGTACTCTGCACATAGCACCACTTTGCAAATCAAACTTCATTTTTTTGTGAAAGCCCTTTGGTTTTCCATAGTAGGAGACAGTGAAATAAACCAAGAGGCAGTACTACAAGCTTATAACACAGTAAACCATGCAGCTCCAGCGGACACATTTTACTTTAATCTCTGCTAGGGATATACCCAGTAAACTCACAAACATCAATCACTTTCTTGACACCAATAAGCCTAACACCTGGTTTAACTCAAGAATCCTGTCTGAAGTAAAAAATGCCATTAATGTTATACTTAATACAAGAATACAGTCTTGCCAGAATAGTTTTGCCAGGTTGTTGAGTGGAAAGTAGAATTTTGCTCATCTACAATGGCTTACAGAGATGTGTAACTGGTAAGAACTACAGCAAGCCTTACAAAATATAATCTTAAATATATGCTTTATAAATTTAAACAAATACAAAAAACGTCTTTCCCTAACTTAAATGGTACCCCATTACACTATAACACCACTTGCCTCCTGTCTTGGTGGTATATTGAAACTTATCTCAGAGAATAAAAAATATTTGTAGAGTATTGCAAAACATTTGAACCTAGTAATTTACACACTGAATGCAAAAAAGCAGAACTATTTTACAAAAACATTAGCCTCACTCAGATGGTCACAGGCCCTATCAGACCTAACAATGTAATTCTCTGGCATTCCCTCCTAGACAAGGCCCATGAAAAATAGAAGCAAATCTGTACACTGATTAACGTAATGTTTGCATACATAATTATGTAACCCCACCCACTCCAATGGAATTGTGGGATACCAACTTTCAAACACAAACTGAAGAACAGACAACCAAAATATGGCACCAAAGTCTCCCTGCAGCCATTCCAATGTCCCATTACCTGGCTATTTCACCCCATTTACCATAAATACTAATGTGTGCATGCATACTGCTTTACTTCTACAATGACTATTTGGATTTTACTTTTACATTTTATAGCACAATTCACAAACACTAATAGATATCTGCTAAACAAAGTTATACTGTCTCACAATGAAAACAGACTTGGCATTAAAACTTCTCTGCCCTTAAAACTCACATTAATTTAAACAGCACTAAAGCCCACACCACATGCAAAGAAAATGCATCTGGCCAGTGGTGGATAAAGATTACCTTTGGGCTGTTTTCAAATCATATGTCCCTTGCCCACAAAGCAAGAAACATACATGTGTTCTTTGATACACCTTCCTGACTTTATTAAATTGCATTTCTTGTATAATACATCACACCATATTAAGGTACCTTATAAATTCCATACAGAGTTCAGAAGCTAATATGTTGGACTTTTTATAACAAGATCTACACAGTGCTGCCAAGGAGTTATTGGAGAGTCAAGGAACCAAAGAAGAAAATAGGACAGATTTGATTAATTCCTGATACTCCATTTTTCTACAGACAAAGCAGTTGCTGTCTAGTTACACCTGTCAGATGTAAGCTGCAAAATGTTTTTCAGTTAATGTACTCTGCATGCCACTTCATTTGCATGACTCTGATATCAATTAAATTCATCATCACATACCTCATTCCCCCTTTTTACAGAATCAGAGATGGTGCTGTCACGAAACATTTTTCTTATTTTTCTTGAATCACCCTTCTGAGAAGACTAAAAAAGCACATCTTGTTTCTTGATGCAATACAGATGCAATAAAAAATCTCAGGGAAAAAAAAAGCATTCAGACTTAAAAGCAAACTGGTTAACAAAGATCTTTGTCCAGCAATTATGAACAAATGATTTCTTTAACAGTTTCAGACTCAACATTACTTAATACACAGATAAGTGCACTGCTTTCACTTTCAAAAATAACTACTAGAGAGCATGGTGTGAAAATCTTAACATCAATGACTTTTGAAAAACAGGGGTGTTAACACACTATATTTTAAGTTTCTCTTCCTTCCTAGGTTTTGGTATCTAAACAAATCTGATGAGGTAGTAAACAGTTAGCATTTCCAGAATTAAACTGGCAATGTATATGCAACTTTAAGCTATTTATTGAGGAAAAAATTCACTTAAAAAGGGCAGAATATTTTTTTTTCAAAAAAGATGAGGCTTGAAACTTCATAAAATGCAAGTAAAGTCCACAAAACATTTTAAATAATTTGAAAAAGATATACCAAATATGTATCAACACACAAAAATGCAGAAGGTTCCCAAAAAAGGGACAGAAATAATACGTCTGGTAAATAATAAGAAAACAGAATTCATGAAATAATCAGATTTAAAATATTCAGCATGTAACTTATAAAAGACTTTAAATAAGAAATGTCACAAAATATATCTTTTCAGGTCACTCTCTCTGTAGGCAATATTTTGAATGCCTCATAGAATATGTAAGTGATATACTCTGTAAAGAATAGATTACAGCTTTTACCTCTCCTCTCAGCAAACTAGTGTATCAGCAATCATAAAGTTCTTTAAAACTGTACTGAGCCACAGTTTCTCATTTTAAACTACTAGAAATACAGCAGAGGTTTGAAAACTACAACTAAGACAAAACTATTCAGTGCACAAGTGGCTAAGAAGTCCATTATGGACAAGGGCTATGTCACAGCAATGTGTACATTCCTGCTTCTACCACCTCCAGTGTGGACTGCTCATGGCAGCCTGGGATACTATATTAGACAGTGGCAAGCCATTTTAGCATGAGCCAGCTGTATAAAAGGAGTAAAACCAAAAGATGCAAATAATAATCATGACATAAAAGGAACACTAACAATTGTACATGGAAATCAAGTATTTAACAACAGATATGGAAACCCTCTGTCACATGCACCCCCGCCCCTCAGAACAATGTTTTGTCAGTCTGCAATAGACTCCTTTGTCTGTTTTAGGGACAGTAGCAAACCAGGAAACCCATCATCTGCCAGGAATAGATGAGCTAGCATTTAAACTGTTCAAGCCTTGAGGCCCACCACTTGAACCCAGGTCCCCTGAACTGCACTCAGAGCTCCATATCTCTGCACCACGGAGCTTTCAGCCTGATACTTATGAAATCAATGTTGATGTCTCCTGTAGGTTGTTTGTGGCAGCCTGCTTATTGATGCGTATGTAGATGGTACTGCCTTCATTCTACTTGTCTGCAAGAAAGGTAAAGCTTTCTAACACACACACACACACACACACACACACACACACACACACACACACACACACACACACACACATGCACACACTCTCTTTCTCTCTCTCTCTCTCCAGATACCTCATAATACAAGCGTCTGTCTTCTAATAACAAAAATACGAGTGCAGAAATACCTCGGAGGCTCCGATTCAAAATATGAGCATCCTGAGTGCAGAAATAACTCCGCTTCAGTGTATGAGTGTCCTGAGTGCAGAAATAAGAGCGTACTGACCTGGGCCAATACGAGTGTAAAATCCATCACCCTGGGCCAAAACTGCAATACTTTAAGTAAGCTAGTTTCCTTCTCACGCTTTCAAATCAAACACCCTTGAACTCATTTCTGACAGGCTGACAGAGCTGATGTCACTGCGTACGTTGACATCAGCTCAAAACAAGAAAAGCAAAAAAAAAAAAAAAAAAAAAAACTGTGAAAAAAGGGGGAAAAAATCAGAAATGAAGGGGTGCCACTCGGAAATTATGACACCCCATTATTTGGACCCCAAAACTCGGTAAAAACCGAGTAATTTGGGATGGTTGGGAGGTCTGTCTGTGCTGGAGCTAGGAACTAAACCTTCTATTGAAGGGGTAAAATAAAACATTTCAATTCTTTACTGGAAAAGCTGACTCAGACTCTGCCATAGACTGCTGTGAGGGAAAAGATAGTTTGTTTTTACTTTCTTGCAATTTGTATTTCTTCATTGCCTTCTTCTCCTGTGTATATTGTGGTGCACTTTTTTATATTGTGTTTTACTTATATTGTCCTTATAATTGCATATTTAAACTAGGAAAGAGACCAAAGCTGTGTCTCTTGTGAGTCACACAAAAATTAACTTTTTGCCCACCCTCCCACTCTGGCACTGTTGTGTTTTTAAACTCAAATATCTCTCTAGTCGTTCAGCCCTTATGCTAATTTGACCACATATTTCCTTCCCTCTCCACCTTCATTGACCATTGTTAGTAAGCACATAACTGTCATTTTGTGAAATCACTCGCCTTCAGCTATTTAAATTTATTGGCCATCCCACTGTATGCCATACAGCCAGAATACAAGGTCCCCACCCTCGTCCAATCTATCTCGTTCTTTTAAAAGTAGTGTTTTTCCTCTTGGATTGCTAAGTTTGAGGTGCCCCCTCTTTCACATCTAAATGCTTAGTGTGCACTGCAACTCTTAGGATATTAACCCATTTTTCCATCTTACCTTTAAAATCTGCAACATCTAGTCTAGGACCACCAATTATTGGAGAACCCACATTCTGCTTCTCAGTAGTTATCTTGGGATTAGTGCTTCTGCTTTGCTCCTGGTGAAAGAATGAGCATAGAGACATTATTTAATGGATATGTCTGATCATCAGAAAGCCTAATAACTGCTTCATAGGTGCCACCTTGGAATCTATGCTTATATTTTGTCTCTGGTAAGAAGGCATTGATTCCTGACTGCCTGTATTTGTCAGTGAGTGTCTGTGTTTGACCTTCCTAATTGGTCTGGTTGCTATTCAAGGCATTTATCAGGAAAATGCTACAACAAGCCTACAGACCCCTGCATCATCTTGGGCAAGACTGTTGATCAACAAAGATCCTGTGGCCTGCTTTTCATCTTGGGACTGGTTTGCTGTTTTGCTTCTGGTGAGAGAAGAAGTAAAGGGGCATTGTATCTAAGGAGCATGAAGCTGTGGTGAGACCAACACTACAAGTAGCCAGGTACTGGCCATTCAGGCAAATCCCCACTTTTCATTATTCGTGACAAAGCGAATTCCTTCTTTTTACTACATACTGCTGGATTAGCTGCTTTCTAACCTAACTTCAGAATGTCTCCTTAAATACTTAATTCATAAATCATTAGGGTCTACTTTAGTAGTTTCCCCTTCAAGTGTTTGACAGTGGCCTGTAGTTTCATAGTTTCATAAGTTAGAATCAGGCTAGCTATCCTTGTGAACCATTTTAAGTCTCGCTGATGTTGCTTGTTAAGAATCAAATCCTGTACTTTTTGTTTGTGAGGTAAACACCTTAACCATTATGAAAACCCCTAAACACCCTACAAATTTCATTAATACCTAATTGGACACAGGGCAACTAGTTTGCAATGATAAGCACTACCCCTAGAGTCGCAAACCAGATACTCCTGACATTACTTTATGTTTTCACTGCAACCATCTAATCAATAAAAAAATGTCCCAATGCCGTAAATATGAACTTTCCCACTATGTTACCATCTTGGTGGAAAGGTGTATCTTGAGGCAATAAAGAACTTGCATCATGTTTACTGACAACTAGCTAATTCTCAAACAAACTGATAAGATATGTTAGATGTATTTTTACAACATTGCTGGAGCAAAGCTCTCACATAAAACACTCCTAATGTCAATCAGGTTGTCAGTAGTACGTATGCTGCCACACAGTTTATATATTTATTGATTTACTGACATTTGATTACTGGGAAACTCCAACTGGGTAGAAGCCCAATTTCAGTGGAGGCCTGAGGAGAAAAGCTCCAAAATATTCAAACACATTTTAAGAACAATAATTTTACAGTCTTCAAAAATAAAACAAAAACATCTGCAGTTTAAATACTTATAACAATTTAGACATAATATAACAACATTGGTTAGGAATCAATACAAGTTAAATGATATGCAGTTCAAAGCAGAAACACAGATACACATATACTGTGGCACTTAAATGTAATCTTCCTATACTTTAAAGACATCCTAGAGGAAGTACATATAACAAATACCTCAGCAACCTGAAATGCACTCTTTCAAAATAACACCCAAATCAACACATACAGACACATCTCACGGAGCCTCTACTTCTAAGCCCATAAGGCAAGCCACCACACAATCCAACATTCTGGTCATTGGAGACTCCATTGTGAGATACACTGATGGCTCTATCACTGTGCTGAGTAAGGAGAAAGTCACTGTCAGTTGCTTAACAGGGCCAGGATCCACCACAATATGCATGCACACAGGTCAACCCAATCACAGTCCATCTTGGTGAAAATTACCTGAGTTGTGCCTCCCTATTTATATGAAGTGAGACATCATGGAGATCTCAGAATAAGTGTCCTGTACTGATGTGAGCCTAACAGTAGGAAACATTTTACCTTCGCCAAGGATGATGTCACAATACAAACAGAAGATAGCTGACTTTAATAATTGGCTTGGCTTCTAGTGTCATTCTAAGGGGGCCAATATTTGTCAGCATGGAAGCAGATGGTCAACAGACCTCAATACTTTGCCAGGGATGGCCTGCACTTCTCCACTCTAGGCTTTTGACTACTAGCTAAAACATTGTCCTCCCTTATAGTGCCTTTTTAGACAATGCCAAAATGAATGTACTTCTGGCATACTAAACCAAAACCAAGAAATCTAAAGGTGTTACTGCTTGGTGCTAGGAGTCTAAACAGAAGCATATGAACATCAATTTATTCTTTTCAAGTACTGAAGCTTTAGCAAACATAATACAAATAATTGTACAATGAATAATGGACTGTGATGGCACTTGACAACATGTTTTTATGCATTAAATGGAAACCAGTTATTTAATTTATTAAAGACATTTGGGAGTCTCTTAAAAAAAAAGAAATTCTGCTCCCTATGAGGTCTCTTCACCCTAGAGAATGCTAACATCTGTGCTGTCACTTAGACATGTGTTAAAGCCATTGAGAGGATATAATGCCTTCCATATATTTAGACTAACTACTACATAGACAGGAACTAAATGGTGGAATTATCTCGATTTACATAAAAAATCAATATACCTCAAGGCTGGTCAACATGGACATCAGATCCCATACCACTTGCTTGTAAGCTATAGGTCCCCTCTATGACCCAGAAAACCAATTCCATTTATTTAAGCTTAATATAAACACTCACCATCCAACCCAGTATCATATTCATGGGCTACTTTAAATACCCCCAAAATTAACTGTGAATCACATATGACACCAAATATGCAGAAAAAGATACTGCTGGATTTTGAAAACACAAACTCCCTGGAGCAGATTGTCGATACGCTGACTAAAGGCATACATGCACTAGATCCGGTTCTCACTAATATGAGAGAGTGCTGCACAGCCCCCCCCCCCCCCGATTAATGTCTTCTTAAGTTCATACCACAAAATGGTCTCCTTTGAGGTAAAAATAAAACACGGAAACCCAGCTAACTCTGGAATATTCAGGAACTACTCTAAGCCTAACGTCCTACTATTAATTGATAACCTGGCAAAATTTCAAGCCCCCATAAATGCTGAAAACACTGATGTCTATGCAGAACTCATTGGGAAATTTATACATCAGTAAAGCTTTAGGGACCTTTAGGGACAATTTTAGAAGAAATGCATTCACAGAAATAGTGATTTTCATGAATCAGATTTTGACATTTCATAAATTTCTTTTCAAAAGTTTTTAATACCTCTCTTATGTCCTTGGTTCCACAACAATTGATATCACTATGCACGGGTAAACAGTTAGCAAACGGATTGGATGTATTGGCAAAAAAAATGTCCCAACCCAGTATTACTGGGTGCTGTGACTTCTCTAAGTTAATTGATATTAACAGTGTTGTGAGAAACAATAGAACCATTACCAGCCATCTCAGGCAAGCCAAACATATTCTGAGACCAAACAAAGCTTGGTGGTTTCTTTAAAAGAAGACAGAAAAAGATTTTAAACTTTTTTAGGTGTTGTGCATGTCCTCAAATAAAGATCATAGGTAATCGGGAAAAGACTGTTGTGTTAAAGTAGCTACCCCGAGATCTTCACCAAATGATACCGTACCAGGTTTCTTAGTAAATACACTAATAACATGAAGAAGCTAAAAAAGCAGGTCAGATGAAAAACAATAAAAAACATACAAAAGAATTCATCCAAGGCAAGGCACTAACAAAGAATAAGAATCTTTTTAATAAAACAGATTAAGCACTTTAATTCACACGGGACTTCATCAGAATGAAAAACATACAAACTGTCTAGTTTTTAAATACACATCATCCAATAAACAACATCAAACAATTAATCAATAAGAAAGTAGTAGATTACTTAACAATTCTCTAATGTAATTAACATTACATAAACAGCATGTAATATGTATAACATCCATAGAGGTTCCTCATTAAAACAATACAGGGCATAATTAACATGTCCTGTGCAGACCACCTCAAAGCTGTATTCCTTTATTCTGTCTACTACAGGCTGTTGAAGGAAGGACTATGTCTGATATGCAAGGCATTGTCAGACACCACCCTGATGGGCATCTTGCATATCAACCAATAACAGCACCAAAATTACCCATTCTAAAGACTTAAACCTTGCCTGTGATATATATATATATATATATATATATATATATATATATATATATATATATATATATATATATATGAGCTACTGCAGAGACAGGCATGTATCCCAGAGACTATCCCATGTGAAGTAGAGTTCCTCCCTAAACAAATTCAAGTGTAACTTGATCAATTGGATGGGGAACAGGAAATTCATCCCTGGTTTGTTACCTATGTCTCTAATAGACACAGGTAGCCTATAAATGGGTCATCTTCCAGGCCCCTGCTTGTAAATGTTTAATCTCCCAAGTACCTGCTTACACTTATCAAGGGTACCAGAAATTGTTGGACATTTGGGATACATGGATAGGCTTAAAAAAGGCCCCTTGTGGTTATTAACCCAGTATACACCTATGACTGTATAAGAAAACATGGAATCTTAGCAAAAGAGTGTCAAGGTTTAAGAGCAATGAAAGGAACTTCAACAGGTATTTCTTTTACAGATGATGTCACTTACAGAAGCATGTATCATAACCTTTTAGCATTATAATCTTTGTTAAGTCTAACCAGAGCTTTTAGGCACTATCAAATATTCCTGTCTAATTAAAGTCATGCACACAAAACTTTTTATTTTTCTGGGAAAATATATAATTAAAATTGCAGAATGTGGACTCTCTGAGTGCTAGAAAAAACATGAGATTTCATAACATTTGGCATTTTAAGCTAGAACACTCATTAATCGTTATTCTGATTATTCGTATATTTACTACTGATCAAAACTATCAGTTTACTTTACTCAGTGTTCTGTACATAAACTCATATAGTAATGACCAGAAACTGCATTTAACAATTAAGAATGTAATTCACAGAATTTCAGATTATGAAAATGGAATTTCATTTATTGGTGACAAATGATCAATGTTTTGATTAAGGTACTATAGTCAATAGTGGAATGAGAATTCACCTTGGTTGGTATAAACAATCTTTTTTATGATTGTATTTAAGAATATTGAATTTCAAATATTAGATTTACAAGGCACAATTCAAACATCAATAATAAGGGTATATATCATATGATCGAAGTTCCAAAACTTTGAATCATTCAAGGACGAACTTTAATGACCAAAGTCTTGGAACTTTGAACACACATAAAAAAAAAAAATGTAAAAACAGTAAAAAAAAAATAAATAAATAAAAAGCTCTATGCAGGGGGGCAAGCCCCCCTGCACCCACACCCCCACTACTTAAATATACCAACTCCGAGATCGCACTATAGTGCAGTAAAGGGAAATCTTCCCTTTCTGCGCTCTGTGGCGATCTCCATTATATGCTTTGAGGTTTTTACAACTCCAGTCATTAAAGTTTGTTCTTTACTGATTTGAAGTTGTAAGACTTCGATCATATGATAGGAACCCCAATAAAAATCCAAACAAAACACAATCAGTATTACATAACATAGCACCAGACATGAGGACAGTAAAAACTGAAAAAAGAAGAAAAGAAAAAAAATGATCTCATCAACACAGAAACATTACAGTCATAATCAGAAATAGCAGTACAAAGCCCCACTTGTCTGTGAACTTTCCTTTCAGGTATTGGTCAACAATAACTAATTCAAGTTGAGATACTTGCTCCATCTCTCTGAAGACGTTTAGGAGATCCAAGGGAAAATGTTGTTTTCCATATTTTGGTTATAATGTTTTTGGCAATTATCAGAAGAAGACAGTCTAGATTGGGGAATTCCAGTCTCAAAAATAAATATGTCACCAAGGAAAATATAGTTCTTTAGTAATCCTCACCTTATCAGCCCATACAATATGCCAGATACTTTGAAATATGTCTCTAAAGTTATCCAAGACAGGGCAGTCCCACAAAAAACATAAGCCCAATCACTGACAGTACCAGCATTACATTTCCAACAGCTCGGATATATGTTAAGATGCATTTTGTGAAGCCTAGCAGAGGAATAAATGCACTTGACTTGGTATTGCAAGCCAAAAATCTAAATTTTCATGACCTTGTAACAAACTTAGGAAGAAAGAGTATTTTCTCCCATCCATCAATTCCAACTTGGAGATTTACTTGTTGGATGACTGAAGTTTACATTTATTAAGTATTTGTTTACAATGGGTGATCAAAATCTTATACAACAACTCAGTTATTCCTTAGTCTTATACCCTCCTTCCCTAATGTTTAAGATCCAAAAGATGGTAGCTAACTTAAGGGAATTTAAAAAGTTCAAGAGACTTCTATAAAAATCAATTTGATCATTGGATAAACTACATCTTGTCCTAAAATATTCTCAAGTTATAACTGAGAAACCTTCAAATAATTGTTCCCACAATTATAAGCCCCTAAACACTTTGAGTTCTCTGGAGATTAGCTTTGTCCAAACTCCCCAGTGCATTTAATCACCTATAGGAAGAAGATCAGGTATCCATCCTGAACAATTATTTCTTTTAAAACTTTCTTGCAATGCCGAGGAAACTGTAACATGAAAGTAAGGCCTGAATTGAGATTGCTTTTGCAACTGTAATAAACTGAATAAATATGAAAGCAAGGAGAAAGAAAAAATGTCAGATAACATGCTAACAAGCTTTCTATCAAGATTAACTATTTTCCATAGTCTTTTTGCCTAACTACTAACTTATATAGCTCCAAATCAGGGAGACCCAATTTACCTTGTGTATTATAAATAGTAAGGTAGCCCCAACTTACTCTACATTTTCTCACGCCCATACAAAGTACAGAATACCTTAAAAGAGCTGTCATGTTATTCCAAAATATCTGGCAGGCATGAACCAGAAGAGATTGAGTGACATAAAGGACAAACCGAAGAATAAACCAGTCAATAGCACTCAGTCTTTGAGGAATGTCTAGACAAAGCTGTTTCCATCTACCCAGATACCCCTTAACATTCATATAAATTCTACTGTATGTTTCATTAACAGATGCTTGTAGAGTTGGCCCTAGTTGAATTCCTGTAACAGTAACAGTATTACCCCAAAAACGGTTGGGGGTTGCACAATAGTTAAAGTGCTTACTTCACAGGCTAGATTTACAGGTTTTGATTCTCACCAGTGGAAATTGGCTAAGCTTAAAATGGTCAACAAGGGCAAGTTACCTAGTACTTACCCATAAATCTATGAAAAAATCAAACTTAGTAGTTAAATATCTAGAGGGGATGTAGTTAAATGTTATTACTGTTGTCTTGGTTGAGTTAATCTTGTAACAAGAGAGATGGTCAAAATGATGAGGCTCACAAAAAAGTAAATCAAGATGGTTTTCTGGGTTAGATAAGTAAACTAATAAGTCATCTGTATATAATGACAGTTTGTGCTCAGCCTCATTTAACTTATGTCCAGCAATGAAAGGCTACTGCAGATGGCCAGTTAAAGATTCAAGATACAGTGCAACTAACAGCGGAGAAAAGGGACAACCTTACTGAATTCTTTTAATAGGAAAAGAGTGGCGACATTTTTATTAATCCTTAATCTGGTGATCAGACTTAGAGACAGAGATTTAATGATCTTAATAAAAGTCTCAGGAAAGCCGCAGTGCAACAACAATACTCAATGGAATTGGCATCCAGGCTAGTTATTATTAGGGATTGGGCAGAATTAGAGGCATTTTCAGCTAATAAAACCATTTTAATTAAACTTTCAAAAGTGGTTTTCCCTTGTACAAGACCAGTCTGATCTTATCAAGCTGGTAACTATAACATCTAATCTACGAGCAATAATAGACATGACAATTTTATAATCATGATTTAAAATAGAGGTGGCTCTGTAGCACACAGGATGCAACAACTTTTAAACAGGTTTGCAATTACAGCTATGACTGGCTTCTTCCAAGGAGAGGAGGGATCCTCCTGCTGCAAAACATTACACAAGGTGGCAAAAGTCCATGTAAAATCTTCACCTCTCCATTTATAAACTTCCAAGGGAAGGACATCTGACACTGAGGTTTTATCTAAGGTTAACAAATGCATGGTTTCTAAACTACAGGAGTAATGGGGCTGTTAAGGCAGTACCATCATCTAGGAAAGGGGCATCAAATGTAAGTGGTTCAAGGTATTTCTTGATTTCAAAAGTTGTGGGTGACAGAGCTATGCTATTTTAATACAACTGAGTGCAGTATTCCACAAAGACATCAATTATTTTACTTGGAACATACCAAGTTTCCCCATTCTGCGTTGTCTAATTTGTGTTATGTGTCTCTCCACCTCTTGTCTTTGAAGCCTTAAGAGTAAAAATGTTACATTGGAGAGGGGGAAGCCAAAATTCTTTAATTTTAATATTTTGACTGCCTTATCATCATAATATAAAAATACTACATATAACTTTCTTTTTATAGCTGTACATGTTCCTTCCAAGTCCTGTCTACCCTCTCTTATACAATGTAGAAATCAAAATAGTTCATTCTGAAAAGTGCATATTCTAGCTGAGTGATAGCTTCTAAGTACATCTTACTGTAATTGTAGAAAGTCAGAAAGTGATTTTTTTTTATAATTATCTCAATAATTTACCACCAAGTAATGTTCCAACAAAACTGCTCTACATGTTTCCTGGCTGCAAATAAATCCTCATTAATGTATTAGTTATATGTGTTCCCTTACATTGCATGGTAATCATTTTCTGTCTTCTAGAACCTAATTGGAGAAAAAAATTACAATGAAGCATTTTCAGAGAGCTGAATATTGGGTAAGTGCATTGACTGAATGTACTGCAAACTTCCCTTCAATAACAATATCTTGTCTGTGCCTGTAAATATTTTAGAAGAATAAGAGTAATAAGTAAAAATATGCAAGGATATCCCGAGACAAACACGTGCAATGCTTTGTTTTAAGAAACATTTAACTCTGCAACAAGAAACACTTCCTGGAGCTGGCTCAGACTTCACTGGGTGACACTGTAATACCCATGGCTCCAACCCAAAGCTTTTATCCCCAGTCTGCAGCCAGATGTTTTCTCAGCAAATATGCTAAATCCCTAACTGGAGCTCCAGGTGGCAAGTAAACATTAAAGACTGAAAGTTCAAAATTAGAAAACGTCTGCAGTTTACTAAAACAAAACTACTCTGGTCATCTGGTATGCATTCAATCACTGAAAAAATGGATGTCTTTCCTAAGCAGTGTTAGTGTGCCCTTCTACAACTGTTATTATAGACAGAAAACACCATTAACTATAATCACTTCACATCAATGCCTCACTTTCTGTTTGTGTTAAATGGATCTCTTGCAAGAAATGGAATGTAATTTTACAGAATGAATTTATGCAAATACCTTCTCCTTCTTTTGAATGTCCTCAGAGTCATTGACATTACAAGATAGGATGGTTACAGCAATCACTATTAAGTAATAGGGAGACCAAAAGGAAAAAGGTGATACAGAGTGCTCTGTCAGTGTTGTTTGACAGCTGTCCAATATCCAGTGAAACCAGTGATAATGAAATCAAAGCAAGTAAAAAGTAATATTAAATTCACCTTGTACAGCTCACATTTAGAATAAATAATCACCTCATGCCTGTGTGGAGTATCAAAAAGCAACACATTTGTTCAAATGGGTTAACAACTATTTATAAACACTGAACTCAAAACTTTAAACCAATAAATCAAGACAGAAGGTGGATTAATCACCCTTTAAAGTGAGAGTAGTCACAAATACTTCAGATCTGCCAGAAGTTGAAATGCCAGTAAATAAATGTGAAGCCTTTATGCCATACTCTCCACCGCCAATTAAACATACAGAGTGCCATTGAGTTACCCCCCCCCCCAAAATGAGATCATGCACTTCATGTCATTGATGACCCCAGTAAATTGAACAAGTGCCCAGTGTGAATTAACAATGCAAACCTACAATTTCCAATCAGTGTGAACAAGGAAATGATCACTGTGTGAATTTATTGTTAAGTGTTGAATGAGTGACAGCATGATTCACCTTTTGGTGTGCTGCCATCCATGTTTTATGAACAGGGAATGGGTGGCAGCAGATTGGCGCTTTGGACTAAGTTGTTTTGATGTGTTTCAGTCATCAAGGGAAATGGAGGATGACTACAGTTTGGAGTACCTCCATGGGAAAAGAGAAAGTAGCTGATCTTCTGGGCATAAATACCTTCAATTTAGCTGGATAAATAAGTTTGCTGTTCCAGCAGTTTAGACAAACCAACTTCATAGCAAGATAACACTTTACATGTCTATGTCTAGGTTTTTTGGGAATAATCTTGGTTAACAAAAATTCTGTTGCCCATGATCTTACTCAAAAGTTTTACTTTAGTTGCTTAAGTAAGTAACTGCATAAATATGGGGCAAACAGTGCAGTTGCTCATTGATTGAGGAATTGGGGCCCAGTGGCCTCTCTCTATAAAAGTTTCCTGTAACAAGACATCAGTCCATTTTGTTAGCTTGGTTCCTATGAATTATACACAGTCCCTTTGAGGTTTTCAGAGACTCCAAGCAGTCTAACATTACTCTTACAAGTCAAAAATTTTATTTTCCAGGTGCTCCATTTTCAACTTGGAGAGTTGAATAAACTATTGTATTATTTATTTGATCTCCATATCCTGCACTGTCACTTGATTAGAATGCACAGTAACTGTCCTGGAGCCTTGCTTCAGACTTATAGAAATGCTCAGCTATGGTGTCATTTATCTTTTCCACTTCTAGCATTAGGGAGTCCATCTTTTTATCCATTGATTTCATGTCTAAATTAGCCTGACACTGGTTAAGGCAGTTTTTCTGTAATGGCAGCACAATGATCTTGACTATCATATGGAGATCTCATAAAAAATAGAAGTCCTGTTCTTTTTAGGAGTGGACTTTCAAGAAATTAAAGGTGGCCAAGGAAAATCTCTGTGACCAGAGCCTTCTAATTTATGTAAAGTGCATGCCTAAAAGTACAATAATTATTTTTTTGACATTTTAAACCAGGGGGATAACAGAGTTGTCAAAGATAGCTATTATATGGCACTGATGTCAAAGGAAGTCCCAGTTACAAACAATCTTAATAACAGAAGCTAGATATTTAAAGTTGAAAATATCCTAACTCTGCTCTGGAGTCACACATAGCTGTATATCGTGTTCCTTACTGTCTTCTGTTATTCATTACTATACTGTTAACATTAAGGCAAATATGAATGTTCTGTTTTTTTGTAGCTTGACCTAATCATCAAGACTTGATCAGAAAATAGCTTATCTATCAAAACAGAATTGTAAACACAATTTCTAGACACAATGGCATGGTTGCAACAAAAAACAAGTTATCATTAGTTCTTAAAAGACACAATGCATACCAAGTAGCATTCACAAAAGGCTCATCAAATCTTTTGAGTGGTCATATACGTCATTCCCTTATGATTCAAAAATAAAAAGCATTTGTGGAAACTAGATACATGCTTATTACAAAGATGTCATGTAATTTTAATTGGATACATGCAATTTTTTTTTAACAAATGTTTCTGTTTGTTTATACAATATACATCACCTTACTGCTAGAATTTAGATATTAGGAGTGCTTGGTATATTTTAAATAGTTTGGTAATACTTGGGTAAGCATTGTGCAGTTTACTCAGTGGTAATTAAAACGTAAAGTAAACATTTCAGATCTCACTCCCTGGCATTCAGAAATATTAGTTGCATTCTGATAAGTACATTTGTAAGATGACCAGCCATGTGCAGATTGTGTGTGATTGAAACAAACACTGAGCATGAGCAGTGGAGACTGAGCGCATGGTGGTATAATGAGATGGTAATGAGGTGGTTCAAAACCACAACAAACCACATTTAACTAATTGAAAGAGTGCAAAATGAAATAAAACCATGAGAAACTCTTCAAAGCTTCAGAAAAACAAGTTATAATTCATTGAGCACTTTCAACTCTAAGACATTACAAACTTCATCTGAATAACACAAAATGAAAAAAATACCTCCTGAAATACACTCTGCCATCCAACATCCCTGATTATGTCACTTAAAAAGACCATTCAGTTTATCAGTTCCTAATTCCTTTAGCAGACATTGATCCTACAACACATCAAAAACATTTAATATTTATATTAGCATTTAGGTAAGGGGATTTATCTACCTGTAAACTTTATCCACCATTTAGTTTTGTTTCTTTCTAACCTGTTTGAAAAATCACATTCGCATATATCACCATCTTCACGATCAACAACAAAAAATAAAAAACAATTTAAAACACTGTCAAGTAACAGAATGCTTATAAAGAGCATTCTTTTCATTGTTTGTCTTAACAGCATAAACATGTTCCTGAATATGTTTAGCTAACATTCTAACAGTCATACCAATATAAAAGGAGTCACAGATAGAACATAATATAATACAAACAATACCTTTAGATTTACATGTATAATGACTTTTCCATAAATAACTTTATTAAAATTCATTAAAACTAAATAAAGACCTTCATGAATAAAATGACATGTTGCATTCTTCACATCTGAAAGTGCCCTACATTTAGTAGTTAATTGATGTTCAATCCTAGAAGGAACTTTATCAAATAAAAATCTTAACAAAGTATTCTCTTTGAAAATAAAATTAGGTTTATCAACTACTAAACACTAAATATCTTGATTACCTCTTAAAATATTCCATTCACTAGTTACAACATCTCTATTTTTCAGACTCCACTGATATCTCCAAATTTAAAACGTTTTCATATTTGACCATTCATTTGGAAGATGAATGATCTACATTAAAATTAATATTAACACTTGTGACGGCATATTTTCTATAAATACCACTGTCAAATCTACCATTATCATAACTGATAACCAATGTAATATCCAAAATGTTTACAGAATGACTTAAGTTACCTAATGTAGATCTAAAAAAATGAGTGCTATTATCCAAACATTTCTGAACAGTAACTTCATGACCATTCCAAATATAAAAAAGATCATATGCAAATCTCTTATAAAATGTTACATATTGTAAAAGATCTATCGTTGATAATATATCAATCTCCCACAGCCCAAAAATTTGCATAAACTGGCATTACTGTAGCACCCATAGCAACATCTCTGTTTTGCTTATAAAAACAGAATTAAAAACAAAACAATTATTGTTTAACAAAAGTATAATATAAATTGATTTCAATATTACTTTTACATGGTTTATGGGTGGAAATTATAACAATGAATAATCAAATGATCGAAGGCTTTTATACTGACCCCTAAACATCGAATTGCCAAAACAGCGAACGGCCGGAACAGCGATTCCCCCCCCCCACTCCCCCTACTTAAATATACCAACTCTGAGATCGCACTACAGTGGAGGAAAATGCACTACCCAGACAATGGCCAAGTGATTTTTTTCCCTGGGAAAAAAAATCGCTGTTCCGGCCATTCACTGTTTTGCTGGATTGACGTTTAGGGGTCAATGGAACAGCGTTCGATCATCTGATCGTTTGCTGTTCTAAAGTATACCCTTTTTATGAGATAAAAGCTCCCTTATATATTCAATACCTTTGTCATTAGTTATATTAGTAAATAAAGAAAAATATCAAAAGTAAATATCAATTAATTTCATTGACTCACACTATTTAACTTTTCCCAAAAAATTCCAAGAATCATGAATATAAGACACAAGATTTTGTACTAGTGGTTGAAAAATCATATCCAAATGAATTGATATATATTCATTAATACAGCCTCTTGTGCAATAACAGGCCTAAAAGGTGGATTTATCTAATTTCTGTGAATTATAGGAAGGCTGAACATCATGCCAATCTTCAGTCTAATCGGCATATAAAAACTATACAATGTAATGTCAACATAGTTATCATACAACAATTCCAACAAACTTATATTTAACTTATGATATGACTTGAATAGATCATATAAATTCATCTTGACACAGTCAGTTTCCACAGATAACAACTTATTAATACCATTGTTATATTGTGTGATTACATCACAACCATAGCACCATCTTTGTCGGCTTTCTTAAAGTGGATGTCAGTCATCTGTTTTAACTCATTCACAGCTTGTAATTCATGTGTATTTAAATTATAAAAATGGCTAAAATATTTTTACTACTTTTTATTGAACCTCCTTTTCACAAGCTGTAAAAAGTATGCAAAATAAGAACAAATCTGTAGGAATATTAACATTAATAACTAAATATTCCACATTAATGCTTCTAGTGAATAATCTTATATTAACTAAGAAGTGGAATGGTAATGAGAAACAGTATCAGTTATTAATATCAAAAGAGGGGCTCCATTTATACAGATGAGGCAAAACAAGATGAAGGAGTGATTCAGAAACATTTAAAGAGCATGGCATGATACATAATCACCAGTGTTAATGACTGCAGAGAAAGCCCAGTGTACATCCAGGGGAAATGCAGACATTTTAGGGGATGCTGCAGCTTTGGTAAACATGCATATTAGACTATTATTGCTACAATGAACCGCAATGGCTCATGTCATTATCCTTAGAGGTGCAATATCATCTGATCATGCTTCACTTTCCATAGTCTTCATGACACTGACTTCGTATATTTATAAAGTGTGGATAAGGGCAACATATAAAAACTGATAAACATATACTGGCCTTATCTGTAGACCCATGGAAGTCACGGATTACCTGTAACAGTGAATACTAAGGTATGTGTGACTTTACATATATTAACTACAGGTACCTTTCAGTGACCAACTGGAGATACAGTGAGGGTAACTGAAGCATCTGCTTTAAGAGCACTCCATTAATTTCTCAATGTTTTCCGCAACACGTGGGATGTATATATGTGTACTATGTACCACAGAAGAGACAGCCAACACTGAAATAAAGACCCCACCTGGTGATCTTGGATACAACTCAGCCAACTGCTGGTGTTCATAATGCATAGGGTATCATTTACAGTATGTCTGTATGCCACTCAGGCACTTGCCATAATTCCCACATATGGCACATGTATTAATAATGAGTAATGAGTAATACATGCTTGGGCGGCCACGGTGGTGCAGTGGTTAGCATTGCCGCCTCACAGCAAGAGGTTCTCCGGTTCGATCCCCGGCTGGGGTGCCTTCTGTGCGGAGTCTGCATGTCCTCCCTGTGGTCGCGTGGGTTTCCTCCGGGTGCTCCGGTTTCCTCCCACATCCCAAAGACATGCTGCAGGTGGATTGGACACTCTAAATTGGCCCTAGGTGTGCATGTGAGTGTGCCTTCTGTGGAAGGTTGGGCGCCGGGCTGGCAACTCGACACCGTAAAAAACTCCACTGCCACTCAATGTGCGGACAAGGTGATCCGCTGTGGCAACCCCTAACCGGGAAAAGCCGAAAGAAGAATTAGAAGAAGAAGAAGAATGAGTAATACATGCTTAACATGTGCAGGTGCCCTTGTGCTTATAATGCAGATGTACTAAATGCACAGGAAGCACACAGCATCATTGACATGTTCAGTACCAATGGTATCAAACCTTATCATTTATGCAGTCCTGGATGGTGTGAAATACACACATAAGACATCTCAAAGGGCATGGTGCAGCTCATCTCCAAGATCTAATACCACTACATGGGAAAATGGCAACTCTGATCTCCCATACAAAGATCCCAGAAACTCCTTCATCTTTGTCAAAGGCAGTTTGACTGACTGCCCACCTCCCATTGCCCTTCCATCCTGTGCAAGGTATAGAGCATGAGTTTTGATGTTATGTAAAATGTCAGTGGCCCTATGCCTGACCAGTTAATAGTTGCAGTCTTGGCCACTGACAACATTAATAATAGATGCAATATCCTGCAAAGCACAGTTGCAACAGGGCTGGTCAACAGTCTCCTGCCTAACAGCCATTGGCCATAGTGACAGATGGTCTACACAAAAACATCATTCTCTGTGTGGGAAAACTAGCTGTTTTGTCTTTTCCTTGACAGGCATGTTACTGTTACACTGTGTGAGTAGGCCAGTAAGAGCAATTAATTAGGAATGTTAATATAGGCACATTACTTATATGTATGATCCTACTCTACTAACTGGCACAGGAACTCTCCCCTTTAGTGCACACACACACACACACACACACACACACACACACACACACACACACACACACAAAATAGAGTTAACCACACCACCGCAGTTAACCATATGGCATCCACCCCCCAACAGGTATATGGCAGTTTTACATTCACTATGATCCCACTCTGTAAAGACACAGCTACTCACAGGCACAGTGAGGATATACACTGAAGCTGTAGTGGGATACTGTTATTGTTACAGTGCCAGGTTGTTGCTATAAACAGATATGTGCATCCCAGCATATCAGAAGCCAGTGTTGACCTGATGCTTTTTAATTGTAGAATATCACAATTGCTTTGGCATGTGCCTCCCATTAACATTCACAGTAGTTGTGTTTAATATCTCTCTGTGCTTCCACTGAGCATTTTAACCTTTTTAAAATATTTAACAACTACTAAACAGTTCCCTACATAAAGGATTACCATAAAGAAATATTAGTTAACAACTGCAGTCATTGAAATGCAAAGAATGTTCCACATACCTTCAATAATTAATACTCCTGCATTCCTCAGTGTAATTTATCTCGCAGAGTCAAAGTTTCTTTCAATATCAGAGCTCTACAATGTCTTCAATGGTGCAGTGATCCTGTCTACACCTGCCAAGGTTTACATTGTTCTGATTAGGGCCCCTGAGCATGATGATTATTCAAATGAGTACTCAACTCATAAGTGTCTCTAAATCACTTATGTGTGTTGCACCTAGAGGCAGAGTGTTACTTGCAGGTCTACATGGGAGTTGTGCACATCAATGAGCACTTCTGAAGCATTTTCACAAGCATGACTCCCCCAGTGAACCAATTAGGAATGGAGTCACTAAAGAGAAATTATATACCTCTACTTGTTCCTCAGTCCAGGAGGACAGAGTGGAAAATCCTGTAGTACCAAAGGAGGCTGTTCCACTTTTCCAGGGCCAAGTTGAGCACACCTGTTTTTATAGTAAGCTTAGAAGGAAAGTTATCCCTTCCTCGGAACAACTCTAGGAAAATCTCATCCATAAAGCAACACAAGCTTATTTGGTATCATAACTGTGAGGGATATGTTACCACCTTTTGGTTAGTGCTCATAACCTGACAGCTGTTACAAATCAGAGTTCAACATGCATACTTGTTTACTACTGGTTGCTTGACTTTAGTAGTGGACTCAGAGTGGTTAAAGTTGTAGCACATCAATCATTAATGAACAAAAAACATAAGGTTCTGGGTTATTTACCCATAAGAGGTACTTTAATATCTTTTTCATTACAGGCACTGAACAACTGAGCCAGGTCCATCTACCTGAGTTGGTGGTATATCTAGTGGATGTTCATTTTTCCCTGAGCACATATCAAAAAAGTAGGCCAAGCTTTATGGTGCCATGGGCAATTTTTCATAGTTAGTAAAAATTCTACCTGGGTATCCCCTGAAATGAATCCACTGACCTAATGGAACTTAGCTGGCAGCAACAGATAAGGATGTATATTTATGTATAAAAAGTGCAGGGTAAGTTCTGATTTACATGGGGTAACACACGACTGAATATCCTCATGTAGTAGGATTACTTTAGTTAAGCTTACATATAACACAAATCATTACCATTCAATAACAGACAATGCAGTTTATATACAGTACAGCATTCAAAAGTTCAAAAAGAGCCTTCTTATAGTCATCTGACTTCATAAAGATTATAGCACCACCCTTATCAGTCTTTATAATACGTAAATCTTTATTAGAAGCTAAAATATTTAAAGCCTCCAACTCATTATTTGTAAGATTCGGGCTATAGTTAGAATCTTCTGAACTCTCTTTCACATAATACACCATAAACTTGTACGGTGGAACTTCTACCTCTAAACTCATTGATATTAATGGTATGCTAATAGGGCTATAGTCATAATGAAGACAGATGACTATAAGAAGGCTCTTTTTGAACTTTTGAATGATGTCAATAACTATGAATTAGTTACTGCTGAATTTGTTCAGGCTTGTTTTAGTAAAGTTGATGTTTCATTGTTTGATTTATTTTGTCAAGGTTACATTAGTCATTCTACCTATAGAAATTTGACTGCTGAATATCCCAAATTGGCAGTACTTTTCGGGATTCCAAAGGTTCATAAAGATAGGCCACGTCCCCCTTTTTGACCTATAGCATCTGCAGCATATTCAAAGACTGAGACAATTTCTATTTGGTTAGATGATATGCTAAATTCAGTGGTCCGAAAAACAAGATTTTATCTTCGTGATTCTTGGCATTTGCTAGAAGTACTAAGTGGTTTTAATGACATCAACACAGCATTTATGTTTGCATCTCTGGACGTTATGTCCCTCTGTACTAGTATTGATCAGGATACTGGTCTTGAATATATGAGGAATATTTATCCAGATTTACCACCTTTAGTAATGATAAAGTAGACACTATCTGTGTGTTGATGGATATTATTTTGAAGAATAATTTTTTCAAGTTTGAGGAGGTGATTTTTCAACACATCTCTGGCGTTGCCATGGGGTCAAGGGTTTCATCTTCATTTGCCAACTTATTTATTTACTTACTTATTTATTGCATTTGTTTACCGGGAAAGTCCACTGGGCCTAAAATAGCCCATTTTCAGTGGAGGCCAGGGGAAAAAAGCACCAACAAGAACACAGATACAGAAAAAATATAAACATTAATTGGTGCAGAAGTAGAAACAGTGTTACAGATAGTAAATACAATAACATATACAGAATATATACATAAAAGCAGGGATGTAGTTTGTTTGATTGCAGTAATATATACAGAAAATATATATTAAAGCATAATTCAATGAATTCAGTCACAGGGATATAACAGAGATATATTAATCAGTATTATTGTACCAGTATCAACAAGTGAAGATAAAAATGAAAATAAATACTGAGAAAGTATCATCAGTCACTAGTAGCAAAAGACATAGGAGTTTAGTAATTATATAAGGATAGTGAAGAGATTAGGTTACAGAGCAGGAACATAGCCAGGAAGAACTGAGATGATTTTTCGGTATTTGTTTGAAGGTAGGAGTGCTGCATGTGTTTCGTATAGAGGATGGGAGTGAGTTCCATAATTTGGCGACAGTGAAGGAATAGAGGAGTTGACCAGCAGGTAAGGTGGGCTTATCTCCTTTAGAAGTAGATGATTTTCAGATCTTAGATGCCTGCTGGGATGGTATTTGGCAAGTAAAGTTGAGAGAGCAGGACAGTCTGTGGGTCTGTAGATTATTTTGTGCGTTGTAGTTAGTTGGATGAATGAGAGATGGTGGGGGAGTTCCACCCTTCCTAATTGTTTCAGCGACTTACAGTGGTGGGATGAGAATTTGGATTTGGTGGCGAATTTTGCTATTTTGTTGTAACACATATCAAGTTTGGATTTTGTAGAATTTTGGATATTAGTGAGGAGAGAGGCACCATAAAGAGGAGAGGGTAATAAAAAGGTAGTTGCAAGGGATTGTCTAGTAAAGAGGCTAAGAAAGTGTTGGTGCCTGTAGAGCATACCGAGCTTTTGGTGTGTTTTTTTGATATTGTTTACCTGCAGGTCAAAGTTAAGGTTTTCATCTATAATAATGCCTAGTAATTTAGTGTGTGGGACAACTTTCAAAGTGGTATTGTCTTGGGCTTGTATAGTGAAGAGTTTTTTTTTTATCAAACAGAGTGGTTTTCCTAGGGGTAAAAATTACAAGTTTATTTGTTTTGAATTTAGGGCAATATGATTGTTAAGCATCCAAGACTCAGTAGAGGTGAGGGCATTCTCGGTAATTTGTTGGAGTTCAGAGCTGGAATTTGCAGTGCATATTATTGTAGAGTCATTAGCATACTGGATTACTGAGCATTGTGGAAGAGTGGAGTGAAAGTTGTTAATAAAGATGCTAAATAAGAGTGGACCAAGTATGGAGCCTTGGGGTACCTCTGTGGAAGCACCGAGGAAGGGAGAGTAAGATTGTTGCCATTTGGTGGATTGCTGCCTATTGGAGAGATAGCTGTTGAACCACTGTAAGGTAGAGGGAGAAATGTGGAGGGTGGATAGTTTAGAGAGTAGCATAGTGTGGGAAATGGTATCAAAAGCTTTGGAGAGGTCAAGGAAAAGTGACGCAATTATTATACCAGAATCCGTTCTCGGTTAACTGTATCAAGGAAGGATAGGAGGGTGGTAGTGGTGCTGTGTCCTGGTCTGAAACCATGCTGAATGGGTGATAAAATTTGATTTTCAAGCAGGTGGTTGAAGAGTTGGGCATGGATGTATTTTTCCAGTATTTTAAAGAGGGGTGAGAGAATTGCTATGGGTCGAAAGTTTGTGGTGTCTGTGTTGATACTCCCTTTGTGTAAGGGGAGAATGAATGCTTTTTTCCAGATGTCTGGGACAAGAGATTCTTTAATTGATCTGTTAATGGGTATGCTGATGGGATAAGCTATAGTGTTTGCTACTAGCTGCAGGAAGTATGGGGGTAGATTGTCAGGGGCCAGAGTACAGGGTTTTAGCTTAAGTAAAAGTTTTTTTATTGTGCTGGTATGTATAGGGGAGAATTTTAGGTTAGGGTTAAGGGTAGGCTTGTTTTCTGAGATTATTTGGTCATCAGCTGTCTTGGTGGTGGTGCTGTTAACCATAGGAAAGGTGGTGGTTAGGTTAGCTGTGGTGTCAGTGAAGTAGGAATTGAAGAGGGTAGCAAGTTCAGTGGTTTTTTTTGTGGGTCAGATGATGGGTTGCTTTGAGACCATGGGTGTAATAGTTGGCTGATGGAGGACCAGAATTTTTGGGGATTATTTTTATGTTGGTTTTGAATGTAGAAGTAGTGGGCTTTTTTATCAGTTGTTATTAGATGTTTTGCCTAGTTATAGACTTGCTTGTAATGAAGTAGAGTTGAGGGGTCTTTGTTTTTCTGCCATGATTTCCAGATTTTATCCCTTGTGGACATTACCTCTTTGGTGAATTTTGAGAACCAGCTTGCATGGTTACAATTTATTCATTTTTAGCAGGTGGGTGCTTGCCTATTTAGGATGTCTAGAAATGTTGAGTTAAAGAATTCAACAGTCTCATTAAGTGGTAGGGATTTGAGGGGTTCCCAGTTTACTTTATCTAAGGTTTCATTAAATATGGATGATTGGAACTTAGTAAAATTTCTGGTTGATTTGTATTGGTGATGGCCTGGGGTTGCAGTAGTTTTGCGTATGATATATGTTGGGTGGTGGTCACTAATGGTGTTAGGTAGTATGCCTGCAGTGATGATATTGAAAGGGTGGAACACTAATATCCAGTCTATTGTGGAGCCCCAATTGTTATTCTTGTGAGGTCTGGTGAGGTCTTCAATTATTTGGGAGAAGTTGTAATGATTTATGTTTTTTGAGAGGTTTTTTTGGCCTATGTCTAGCCAATTGATATTTACATCACCTAGAATGATGGTTTCATTATCTATATTTTGGGAGGTCCAGGCAAGTATGTGTTCTAATACTGGTATGTTGTTTCCTGGAGGAATATACAGAGCAATTATGCAAATGTTTTATGGTTGTTACGTTTTAATACAGAGATTAGTACTTTGGCTGGGGAGAAGTTGGGTATTGATTTTGAGCAGGGAATTAATATGCAATTGCTAGGGAAGAGGATTGCTACTCCTCCTCTTCTCTTGTTGGGTCGATCGACTTGGTGATGGTGATGTGGGAATTAGCATTCCTGATTTTACATCCATTAGCTTGTAACATCTTGATGTATAGGCATTATATTGACAATTTTTTTTTATGGAAGGGGGATTTAGACACTTTTTTGGCCTTTGTTTCAGATTTAAATCATAGTACCCACTTTCTTAAATTTACTTTAAATGGGTTTGGGGAAAGCATTTACTTTTTGGATGTCCATTTAAAATCTGATAAAGTTAATTCAGTTTTCACTAGTAGTATTTCTAGGAAATCAACTTTTGTCAACCAGTACCTGCACAGAGACAGCTTACACCCTCAACATATGAAAAAAAGGTATTATAAAAGGTCAGTTGATTCGGTTAAGTCAGTTAACTAGTAATCAAGAAGTATTTTTTGGTGGAAATGGGCAAACTTCTTGTTTTCTTTGTTCAGAGAAGTTATGATTCTCAATGGCTGAAGATGATTGTTGAAGTTATGATGTTACATTTGAATACAGCCAAGCCTATTTTGTCCACAGATGCCACATCTTTAGTAGACATACAAGTGAATGGCAATGGTGACAATTATAGATTAGCTTTCCCAATTCCAATTTCCAATGACATGGTTATTATTAGGCAGATTTTGTGTGACAATTGGAAAGTTATTTTGGGAAATTCTGATTTAACTAAGATTTTGGGAGATAACCCATTGTTTACTTTTTAAAAAGATGCATGTTTAAGATCTATTTTGGAAAGTGTTAGACCCATTACTACTGAGGGACGATCAGCTTCGTAAGGTACTTATGCCTGCAGGCATTGTAGACAGTGTAGGTTTGTGTCCAATTCTAATTCCATAGAGTTTAGGCATGTTCATAAAGTCTTTTGGTGTAAGGGTCGCTACACCTGTGATTCCACCTTTGTCATTTATGCAGCTTTATGTAACTCCTGCACCAGTTTTTATATAGGTAAATCTATTAGAACTCTGGGCAGGAGAATTTATGAACATGTCTTGGCCATTAGGAGTAAAGATATGACTAATGCCTTGGCCAGACATGCTGCTGTATGTGAGAACTTTAACAAGTTTTCTTTTTTTGTGGTTGACACTGTTGTTCCCAATTTATTTAGTGGTGATTAGAAAACTGTTTTGGAATGCAAGGAAAGCAACTCACAAATTTTATTGGAGGCAGATCATCCTCCTGGTCTCAATGAGACCATAAGCATTAAATGTTTTTTATAGATTCATAGATGGTCAATAATGGTATTAGGTAGTATGCCTGCAGTGATGATATTGAAAGGGTGAGACACTAATATCCAGTCTATTGTGGAGCCCCAGTTGTTATTCTTGTGAAGTCTGGTGAGGTCTTCAATTATTTGGGAGAAGTTGTAAAGATTTATGTTTTTTGAGGGGTTGTTTTGGACTATGTCTAGTCAATCAATATTTACATCACCTAGAATGATGGTTTCATTATCTATATTTTGGGAAATCCAGGCAAGTATGTGTTCTAATATTGGTATGTTGTTTCCTCGAGGAATATACAGAGAAATTATGCAAATGTTTTTTTATAGTTGCTAAGTTTTAATGTAGAGATTAGTACTTCAGCTGGGGAGAAGTTGGGTGTTAGTTTTGAGCAGGGAATTAATGTGTAATTGCTAGGGAAGAGTATTGCTACTGCTTGTCCTCCTCTCTTGTTGGGTGGATCGACTTGGTGATGGCGATGTGGGAATTAAAGTTCCTGATTTTACATCCATTATCTTGTAACATCTTGATGTATAGGCGTTATATTGACAATTTGTTTTTTTTTATGGAAGGGGGGCTTAGACACTTTTTTGGCCTTTGTTTCAGATTTAAATCATAGTACCCACATTCTTAAATTTACTTTAAGTGGGTTTGGGGAAAGCATTGAATTTTTGGATGTCCATTTAGAATTTGATAAAGTTAATTAAGTTTTCACTAGTAGTATTTTTAGGAAATTGACATTTGTCATCCAGTACCTGCACAGAGACAGCTTACACCCTCAACATATGAAGAAAGGTGTTATAAAAGGTCAGTTGATTTGGTTAAATCGGTTAACTAATAATCAAGAAGTATTTTTGGTGGAAATGGGCAAACTTCTTGTTTTTTTTGTTCAGAGAGGTTATGATTCTCAATGGTTGAAGATGATTGTTGAAGTTATGATGTTACATTTGAATATAGCCAAGCCTATTTTGTCCACAGATGCCACTTCTTTAGTAGACATACAAAAGAATGGTAATGGTGACAATTATAGATTAGTTTTCTCTATTCCAATTTCCAATGACATGGTTATTATTAGGCAGATTTTGTGTGACAATTGGAAAGTTATTTTGGGAAATTATGATTTAACTAAGATTTTGGGAGATAAACTATTGTTTACTTTTTAAAAAGTTGCATGATTAAAATCTATTTTGGAAATGGTTAGACCCATTACTACTGAGGGACGATCAGCTTCATTAGGTACTTATGCCCGCAGGCATTATAGACAGTGTAGGTTTGTGACCAATTCTAATTCCATAGAGTTTAGGCATGTTCATAAAGTCTTTTGGTGTAAGGGTTGCTACACCTGTGATTCCACCCGTTTATGCAGCTTTATGTAACTCCTGCACCAGTTTTTAATATATATAAAACTATTAGAACTCTGGGCAGGAGAATTTATGAACATGCCTTGGCCATTAGGAATAAAGATATGACCAATGCCTTGGCAAGACATGCTGCTGTATGTGAGAACTTTAAAAAGTTTTCTTTTTTGTGGTGGAATCTGTTGTTCCCAGTTTATTTAGCAGTGATTACAAAACTCTTTTAGAATGCAAGGAAAGCAAATGGCAAATTTTATTGGAGGCAGATCATCCTGCTGGTCTTAATGAGACCATAAGCATTATATGTTTTTTACAATAACAAAGATTTTAAACACACAGACACACACACACACACACACACACACACACACACACACACACACACACACACACACACACACACACAGATATATATTTTTACATTTATGCGTATATGTCTTTAAGACAATTGTGATTTTTGTGATTATTTTTTTTTTTTCCTATGTGCTATTGGAGGATTTATGTCATGTGTTTTTTTCATGTTTTTTATTTATGGGTGGTTCTAAGGTATGTTTTATTTTTCTGATGAAGTTCATGTTCTATTAAAGCGAACGAAAGTGCTAAAATATCCTTGGAGTCCGGCTCTTTTTTTTTGCTTGCTGGTTGGTTGGTCTTGTATCCTGTTACTTTGTTCTCTGGTGCCTTGTTTGGATATATCTATCTATCTATCTATATCTATCTATATATATATATATATATATATATATATATATATATATATATATATATATATATATATATATATACTACTTTTTTATAGAACAGCATCTACAGGAACTCCTGGGGCTGTGCCAGGAAACACCAGCCCCTACTGTCCAAAAGCAACAAGAACACCTAGAACTGATTCTGCCAGGTCTGACTCCCTAGTACTAGTGGTTGTAGAGACTGATAGGCCTTTTGGCACTGCATTTGGTAGGTTTTCACTAGTCAGGAACAGTGTTGTTCCCACTAGTACCTCTTTATGGATGCTGAGCAGTATGTGACTCAGAGGAAGGTAGCAGAGATGTTAGTGGAGCTGGTGGACTGGTGTCTTCATGCATGCATCAGCTTCCTGGAAAGACTCCTCTTACTGCTTGCAGAGTCAAATCCATGCTTGTTGCTGGGTACCTCACCTGAGCCAGGATCTAGTTGTGAGGTTGCACAAGAGTGTGTGTAGACTGACAGTGAGACTAACCTGTCTGTGTTAAACAGTTATGGAATATATTATTGTGGCCCTTTTTTTTCAGACATCTGATACTCACACAATCACCTGACTCTAATTAGGTAATGGGACTGTCTGTGAATGAGAAATGAATGTTGTTATTTGTGCATTTGTGCGAAATAGTTGGAATATTTTACAGTGGCTATTTGCTGGTTGTGTGAAACAAGACTGAAATACATAGCTGTGGTCATTATTTTTATAACAAACATCTGAGGAATGTACTCTAATTTAATTGACTATAACTTCTGGGTGAAGTGGCTGCCTTTGGATGAAATGGCTGACCCTGCTGCCAACTGATCATGTCAAACAACTACACACTTGTATTAAAACAAGTTAGAATAAAAAAAGACTGCAACTGATGGTCATGGATGCTGATGGCTATAGAGCCTACTGATTATAGACACTGCAAATAAAAGTGACTGTTGTTTGATCACAGTTGGCAATCTGGTTTGCAGTAACTATGTCACACAATGTATTGTACTTGCTGAAATCACTGCAAAATTATCATTGCATTGCATTGTCTTATATATGTGCATGTGTATCTATGTGGGAGGATTGCTGTGTAGCTATAAATAGCAAGCTTTCATAATTGTTAGCATTTTCCAACACAAACATCAGCTTCATACATAAAAAGTAGCTATCTGTAGTGGTCTGGAAAAATGTATGCAGAAGCAACTGATCAAAGACATAGTGGCAAAATAAGCAGAGTTGTCATCTCACACCCATTGGGTCTTTGGTTGAGTTATTGGCAAATGTGCATTCAGTGTGAGGATTTCATGTTCTCCTTGTATATTTTATGCAGGTGCATTGATTTTTTTACAAAAACAGAAGACATGTCATAGGTGAGCTGTCATTCTTCCAGTTTGCCTGTACATAAGTATGCAGTGTATGTGTGTGTGTGTGTGTGTGTGTGTGTGTGTGTGTGTGTGTGTGTGTGTGTGTGTGTGTGTGTGTGTGTGTGTGTAAGTGTGTGTACATGTGTGTGTCAGTGCTTTAAAAATAATACTACTAATTTTATCTGTGGACAAACATAATATTGAGGGCAGCATAACTCCGGTCTGCTAATGATTGGCAGTAGATTTTTATATGCCGAGTTGCCAGCTCTGATACACAACCTTCAATGAAGGTGCGCCCATTCACGCATGTCTCCACACAGAAGACGCTCTAGCTGAGAATCGAACAGGACAACATCTTACTGTGAGGCGACAACGCTACCGCAGCACCACCACCATGCACTATACAAACCGATAAAAAAAACAAATGAAGTTCATCATTTCAAGTAGGCACTATTACAGAATACAACAAAAGATAGAAGGTAAGGTGATATAATAACAGTGACAGAAAATGCAGACTATAAAAGGGTTAATAGATTTCAGTCACATCATCTCACAGGGCAGAATAAACATGTTAGTATAAAACCTGCATTAAAAAGTATGCATAATAATATAATATGAACAAACTGTGTTTTCTAAGAAAGTGTGTTTTAATAAATGTTTTAAATAACTAACTTTAAATAACATTAGATAAAATAAGACTGGATGTGATGATGAACTTACAGTCATGTGAATGATTAAACTTTACTTAAAGGAACTTTTAGAGCTAAATGGGTTTGCCTGAAGAAGTATTACATGCAAAAGTTTTACTTGCATTAATGAATTTATTACTTAGACCATTCAGGTTTCCAGTTCTATTTTATTACTTAGCAAATAATTATTCCTACTTCCACTAGGAATGTGGGATAATAGTCAGAAATACATTAAAAAAAAGAGTACCAAAAATAATAGAGAAATATAAGCACATTATGTCGACAACATAGAATTTGAAGACTTTGATGAACTGTAATGCAAAATTATAATACAAAAGGTAAAATATTTTTTCTTTCGAAAAGGAGATGTGAATGTGTGTCCTCTTTTATTTAAAATATTGGTGAAACTAGTATTGTGGTCATGTAGTGTAGTTTTCTATGTACAAGACAGTTTAAAAAATCATGTGTGATGAGAGGCATTCAGAACGTTGTGTGAATGTGGCAAATCAAACTTGAAAATAGGAACATACCTCCGAAAACAGGTACATCATGTGCATAGGTAAATCATGCCTGAAAATAGTTATGCTATTCTAAATATAGGGACAATTGAAATGTCTAGCAGTATATTACATCAGGGTTATGTGTTTCCCTTAGCTTTTTGGTCTCTTTAAGCTTTTCGCGGTTAGGGGTCGGCACAGCAGATCACTGGTCTGTGGATTATAGGTTCATAGGTAGGTACTAGGCTATTGGCTCTGGGGTCTATACAAGCCCAGCCAAAAAGGTACCCTGACTTTTGCCACCCAAGAAAATTATTTTCCTGTGCCACTGTCGAGCAGAGCCACAGAAGTGATCCCCTGGGTGAATTTTCTATTTCCCATCCAATCATCAAGATTTTTCTTGAAGAGTGCTAATGAGGAGCTTTGTTTGATATAGATAGGTAGTTTATTCCAGAGTATGGGAAGTCTCTGGGACAGGAATCTATCCCTCCGCCATGTTCTGTTTATTGTGGTGACAAGGTTTAGGTCCCTAGAGCGTGTAGCTCGGAGGGATTGGGATTTCTTTAAGTGGAGCAAGTCCAACAGCTCTGGGTATGACATAGCTTTGTATGTTAGGCAGAGATCACCTCTGAGTAGGCGATATGCAACAGAGTAAAGCTGGAATTTTTTTGAGACAGTCTGCGTAGGGCATCTGTTTGAGGCCGGTAATCCTCTTTGTGAGGTATTTCTGCGGCCTTTCCAGTTGTTGTAGATGTCTTGTGAGGTACATACTAAAAGGGGCGTTGTACTCTATAATGGGTCTAATGAGTGATGAGTAGAGGGGAACAATGACCTCTTTTTTTCTGGATGAGAAACCTTTTGTGATGAGGTGTGCCACGTAGAAAGATTTCCTGACTACTGTGGTGATGTGATTATCAAAGGAGAGACTACTGTCCACCTGTGTCCCAAGGTCTCTTATCACACTTTCAGTGTTAAGTATACTACCGCCTATGTTGTAGTTTATGGGTACAGAGTTTTTACCAAAGGGGATGACAATGCACTTTTTGGTATTGAGCTTGAGGCCATGGCTTTGACACCAGGCATCTGTCTCAGTGAGGCCCTTTTGTAGGATGTCCACATCATTAGGGGTTTCAGTTATGGCTCCTAGTTTGCAGTCATCTGTGAACTTCATTAGCCAAAGACCTTCTGTGTTAGCCTGTACTTCACAGAAGTAGATACCAAACAGGAGAGGACCCAGGACTGAACCCTGTGGTACTCCACTTGTCACTGGTCTGAAGTCGGATTTGGAGTCTGCTACTTTCACAGTGTGGGCTCTGTCAGTGAGCCAGTTGGCAACCCATCTTGTGACATAGGGATTTATACCTAGTTTAGTGAGTTTATCTATAATTCCAGAGTGGGGGATGGTGTCAAAAGCCTTGGCAAGATCTAGATAGGCTGTGTGAACCACCTTACCCTTGTCTACAGCTTTGGTGACTGCTTCAAAGAAGTCTATCAGGTTTAGGAGACATGATCTGCCTTTTACAAATCCGAACTGGGTGGTATCCAGAGTTTGGAGATTACTAATGTCTTTGTTTATAAGTTCCATCATGATACGTTCCATGGCCTCACAGACCAGGCTCATCAGGCTAATGGGGCGGTAGTTCACGGGGTCCATGGTGGCTCCCCCCCTTGTGGAGTGGGATAACCGTTGCTGTGTGCCATTCAGCAGGCACAAAGCCTGAGGTGAGGCTATGACTGGACATGGTACTTAGGTGGGGTGCCAGTTAGTTCTGTAGTTCATGTAGAACGTAGCCTGGGATGTTGTCTGGTCCCATGGATGCTGTGTTCTTGGCTTTGGAGAGTGTGTTTTTTTACCTGTGCATCCGTGATTACAGGAACTTTGCATTCTACCGGTATAGATATGGGCTCTTTAGGGGGTGAGAGGGGGTAAAGTTAGCACTGAACCTATCTGCCAGGATGTTGGCAATATCAGTTAGGTCTGCATATTTAGTGCCATTGTGCTGTAACTCAGAGCAGATCTGAGTGTTGCCATTCAGATTCTTGACATAGCTATAGAATGCTTTGTGGATGTCTTTAGAATCAGTGGCGATTTTGTTTTTGTAACTAGCTTTGGAGGATTTTATCAGGGATTGCAGCTTCTTACTGAGGCTGACCAGGGAGCTCCTCCACTCATGGGATTTTACTCTCTTTTGCAAGAGTTTCTTCCTTCTGTTGTACAGTTTGTTTATGGCAGGGGACCACCAGATTGGCTTCCTATTTTTGGAGGATAGCATCTTGGTTCTGTTTGGGATAGCACAATCCATGTACTCATGTAAGTGCTTATAAAGTGCAATTGTGTAGGATTCAGTAGTCATAACTGTATTGTCCATCTGCATGAGTGTCATGAAGTTCACCACTTCTGTCTTAAGAAGCATGAAGTTGGCTTTGGAGAAATTTTGGTCCGATCCGACCATAAGCTAATTACCCTAGATATCCACATCCTGCCTCCACCCCCCCCCCCCCATTAAGGAAATCATGGTAAAAAATTTCTCCAAAGCCAACTTCACTTGTCACTATAGGGGTGGCAAGATCCTTAGCCAGTATCCGGAATTCCAGGGGTGACAGGTGCAGGCCATCTCTAGCAAAGCATTGTGGTCTGTCAACCATGTCATCCCAGGCAGACAGATACTGGATCCCTTTAGAATGGCACCAGAAGCTTAGCCAGTTGTTGAAGTCAATCATTTTGTTCTTGTACTGCGGCATCATTCTGGGTGATGACAGAATGCTACTCAGGGCTAGGGTCATACCTGCCTGGGCTACAAGATCGGAGAGCTCCCCCATGTCTCTTTACATGTAGTCCAGGGAGGTACATCTCAGGTCATTCACACCAACAGGGACAATGACAGAGTCATATTTGTACTTGTTGTGGAATGACCTGAGTGCGTAGGTTATGAGGTGGATCCTGGCACCTGACAGGCAGCTGACAGTAACCTTCTCCTTGTTTAGCCTGGTGAGTGGGACATCAGTGTGCCTGACTATAGAGTCGCCTATGACTAGTGTGTTGGGTACGCTGTTTTGCTTTATTGGCTGTGGTTGAGTGGCACACTGAGTCTGCGGGCTATGTGTCATTTGGGTTGTGTTGGGGGGGGGGTTACTTGCATTTCTGCTTTGGAGGTCTCTGTTGCTTGAGAAGATTATTATTGAGAGCCTCCGTGAATGTTTTTGTGTTTCTATGTGTGGATTTTGGTAGTGTAGATTTAGTGAGACTATGTGATGAGTGTGGTGTGGTGCAATTGTTTGCCTTCTCCTCTTGACTGTCAAGTTCAGTCTTGATTGGAGAGAGCTTTACCTCCAGTTTGGCTAGATAAGTGCATCTCTCACAGGTTGTAGTGTTGGGTGGTAGGACGAGAGGGTTGTCTGTGTACATGAGGCAATTTGTACATTGCCCCAAGATGCCCAGATTCACCAGATAGACAGGAGAGAACACTGGGAGCTGACCCTTGGACATGCCTGAATAAAAAACTATTTTCCTTTAGATAGGTGAGGAAAGTGAGTACAAGAGCTGTTATTCTCTAAGCAAGTGAGGAAAGTAAGTACTAAAACTGTTTTCCTCTACGTAATGAGGAAGGTTGAGTGCTGTAGTAATTAGTAGGTTATTTAGTGCTTACAAGTTCTGAACAAGTGCTGATCACGAATAAGCAAATTCAAGTGCTAAAAGTAAGAATCTGTATCTGGACTAAACTAGTTACAGGAAAGGCGGGAAACAAGTGCAAATGTGGGCTTTTAAATCAGAAAGTTGAGAGAGATGGAAAAACTGCCCAAATGGCCAATAACTACAATTTCTGGGCCAGAACAACTCCTTATGCGGTTACCTAGTGCTTACCACTCCCACTGATAAGCTAGAAGGCTTCCCTCCAACACAGAAAGCTTGGGGGGGCTCAGAAGCTTACATACAGTCCTGGATACAGCAAATCTGAATCTGGACTACACTAGTTACAGGAAAGGTATTTTTTTTTTTATATATACAGAAAAGTAGCTAAAACAGCAGTCAAAACAATTCAAATACAGTGCAAGCTAGTACACTTGAGTATGTAGCAATGTTAGACCAAACAGTTGAAAAAATGCGAATAAATTAAAAATGACTAAAAACAATGCAGAAGGAGTCTATTAGGTAGAATGAGGTAAAGAGATGGGACTGGGGATAGTGTCTCAGACCAAATCTACAGTGGGGGCGGGCAACTGCAAAAACCTCCAAATTTAAACAACAACACAGGAATAGGAAGGGTGGGTATGGGAAAACCAACACCTTCAGCAGAGATCTGAAAAACTATGCAGTGAAGCAAAAATAACAGTGCACAACTCTGAAGTCAGCCAGCAATGATATAAAATTAGTCAAACAACAATTACCAGTACACAACTCTGAAGTGCCTGAAAAATATACTCAGCTCTGTATATCTCCAGATAGTTTGAAGAGCACTCTTTCAGGACACAGGAAGGTATTCTTTGGCAGTGGTGTTTTTAAAGGTGTTGAGTTGCCAGCCCAGCTCCCAACCTTCACAGAAGGCACACACATACCTACCTGAATATCTTTAAAACTCACTTGACTGCAGAGAAGACATGCAGACTCCACAAACAATGTGCTCCAGTTGAGAATCAAACTAGAGAACCTATTGCTGTGAGGCAAGAACATTAACCACTGCACCACCACAGCCTAGACAAGAAGGAAAAGGCATGTAGGTTCTTTACTACCTACTGTCATTTTGTATCCAGAGTTCCTATAGACCATTGCAGGTCGAACTGAGGAAATCACTCTACCCTGATCCCATATAATGCTCTGTACAAATACATGCATGGTTCATCACGAATGGCGATGGCTCCATTGTTTTGTCTAACGTTAACCTTATATTTATAATGGAAGCCTGACTGAGGCAAACAATTTGGTGTACATATGAAGAGATTTCTGCTCCAGTGTCTCATACCATTAATTCCTAAATGGGATACAACTATCTTGGGGGGGGGGGGGGTCTGACCATTGCATATTTGTTCCCTGCGAGAGTGACTGATATATATTCTAAATGCATTTGTAACTATGAGGCAGATCTTACTTCTATCTCATATTCTTGGCATTGCCACTTTAACAACAATTGTGCAAATTGTGGGTGTGTCGATGTTATTAGGCTGCTTTTACTTACTTATAGCACTTCGCATTTTATTGTTCGGTGTCTCATGATATGTGAATATCTTGGCTTAGGAGTTCACTGCCCTTGTCTGACTGCCATTTTGTTATGCATTTGTCCTGAATCACTGTCCATCATTGTGTCAGGCATTTATGGCACAGCATGGGTGTGACAACTGTGATGCAGTTAAGTACCACTGCACAAGTTTTTACATTATCAAGGTACATTACTAAGGCATTGATTACATACCCACTGCACAAACCTGTTGCTATTAAAAGGCACATTCTAAGTGGTGTTGTGTCAACCTTTGTTACATATAGCATTGTTTACTTATTTATTAATTTATTGCTTTTGTTTAATGGGAAGGTCTGACTGGACACAGGGCCCATTTTCAGTGAAGGCCTGGGGAGAAAAGCTTCAATGTGCAAACATCAGTAATAGAGTGATA
Organism: Protopterus annectens; assembly: GCF_019279795.1. Lineage (NCBI taxonomy): Eukaryota > Metazoa > Chordata > Ceratodontiformes > Protopteridae > Protopterus > Protopterus annectens. The sequence continues at coordinate 26,199,146 of NC_056729.1, read as the reverse complement.
CTAACATTTGAAAGGCAATAATATACAACAGCCCATACAACATTTTCAGAAAAGCGTGAACTGCATTTCAAATTTAATAAAGTATACAGAAAGACATATTGTTGTTATTTTCAACAGAAACCAGTATGTCTTACAAGAGGTATAGTGGTGAGAGAGAGATTTTAGAAATAGAAGACAAGGGTAGTTTTAGGTGAATAAGTATAACAAAGGGGGAAAATAGAGAGTCACAGTACAGGTGTGTGGAGGATATGTTGGAGGATATGGAGCGATCACTTCATTTCAATTTGTCATACATCAATTCATCATTTGTCACACTGTTTATGATAACTGTACATACACTTATTTTATGCAAGGTTATGTATTTAATTTGTACTGTTTGATTGATTTTCTTTTTTTTTTCTAGTTGCGCAAGCAGTTCCCAGCACAGGATAGAACAAGTCATATCCTCAATGTTATCCTCCATTCTTGCCCAAGGAATTGCCCAGGCATTTATATTGCCATTGCGCTGCTAATTGCATTTTTCACCTTTTAGGTCTGTTATTCATAGATATATGCTGACTACTGCTGTTTGTGTCCTATTCTCTTCCATGTTTTCTTCTATTTATTATTATTATTATTATTATTATTATTATTATTATTATTATTATTATTACTTGTTTTTCTTTGTTGTTTTGTTTCTCTCCATTTATGTTCATTTATTCTGCATTTTCTGCACTAGAGCAGTATGTGGTGTGGCAACAGCTGGCGGGCCCTGCACTGACATAAACTGCTGGCTGTCAAACAGCCTCCACGACAGATTCTTAGGGCCCAATGATGGTTTCTGTTGCTGTTTTTTTTTCTGTGGGAGGGGGGTGTAGGCTCCTCAACACAGCATGCATCTATGGGATCCCCTTGGATCAATCAGCAGGATGTGTGGCAGCAAGTCAAGACTGAGGTGGATTGGCAACTCCCGACCCAGACTGACAACCTGAAATGCATCATCATATCACATGGCTGCACTGTATCAATCATTAGGCCAGCAGTGGCAAGGCCTGTCCATAATGTCAGCAATGGAGATGGCCAACTTATGGATGGCCTGCTCACTGAACAGCTTGGCAGAAGGTCACCTACTCCATCCACTGCCATGATGTTACCCTCCTCTTTGTGTCACTCCCCCTCCCCTGTTTCTTGTCCAGGCCTATTCATCATCAATTTTCCACTCCCTGTCTCTTTGCATATCCCCCTTGTTCCCCACCTTTTGCTTCAGCACTTCCCTTGTCAGTGTTTGTACATGTTGTATGTTTGTCTGTCTGTCCAACTTCCCTTACTGCCATCCCTATATTCTTTTTACTATTGCCCTTCCCTCTGTCCTTCTTAGCTAAAATAAAAAAAAAGTGCACCTTCCTCACTCAAAAAATAAAATAACCCTCCTTCTCCAGTCTCGTGACACCTTTTCCTTCCATTCATAAAACAAAGTTGATACATCTCTGTTTAGCATTTTATGGGTTGTCAGCTGTGACTGTGTTACACAGTTGCAGTGCTTTGATGGGCCTGAGTTATATGATCTAGCATAACACGGTCTATGATTAGCATGTTAACTGCAGTCTGCACAAATGCATGGCTTCTTTATACAGCACTATTCCTGGCTGATCCACTTTATGTCAATACTTGTGTATACCATTTACCCTTTTGACTGCATCTCACAATTCTGGCTGTGGTTTTTACTGCGGCATGGTTGTCTTGCTATTCTTTCAGAATTCCTCCTTAAACTGTAATATTGAAGATATTCTTGCAATGATGATTGACTGATACTTGAAAAAAGTCATTCACAGACTATTTATTTATTTATTCATTGACATTTTTGCACTGGCTTAGTGTAATATTGAAACTGGACTTTAATCATTATGATATTTTTTATTTATATATTAATAGCAACGCTTAAATATTTGACTCTAACCAATCTTTGGGTATTCCTTATCTTATAAATAATGTGATCCTTATGAAAGATTATTTTCTTAATTTCCAGTAACACTAAAGCTAATAAATAATAACTGGTTGACTAATCTGTGAGTATCCAGTGTCTCATAACTAATGCATTACAGACACAATTTGTTTTGTCTGAGGAAATTGCTAAACCATTAATATATTTTATTTATACATACATGACTGTAAAGTAATTGTCAGCATATGGAAACATGATGACATCTGCAGTCTTTACTAATTTAGTTGATAGTGCCTTCTTTACAAATTACTATGCTTTTAAACAATCAACCCACGCCATTAATGAGTATTTTTTCATTGTCAACCCTTGTTTATCTAATCATGACCTTTAAGCCTGGAAGTTTGTAATTACAGCACATATTGCGTTTTTCACCTATACTGCTTAGGAAGTAGGTTATAAGAATTAAGTCAGACTGAGATTAAATTATTTACTCAGCACAGAACTGTACCTGACTTTATATACTGTGTTTTTCTCCAGTTTCCCCTGCAATCACTCTTATTTGAATTATTTCTGTTCTCCATGGAGAACTTCTGATGCGATTCCGACATACTCTATTCCTTTAAATCATTATTCTTTTCATATCCTCCTTAGAGGTTTCCTGTCTTCCTTGATCTTCCTTTAGCAGAAGCTACTTGTAGTGCTTAAAGTCCTCACCGCATATTGATGTATTTGTTCTCAGTTTTTTTATTTCCTAAATAAAAACAGTGTTGCATTCATTTAAAAAAATATGTATATATCACATTCATTAAAACTCTAATTCATAGTATGTTTCCTCATCCATAAAATATTATTAATCCTTATTGTATTGCATATGGGAAGTAACAAGCTTTCTTTTAAAATAAATTATTTATAAAATGGAGCACCAGAAAATCTGTTAGCATAGCAAACTTTTCTTCAGACCGAGTATGGTACAAAATTGGTTAATTAAATGATAAATAAAATAATACCTCAAAGCAAAGTAAGTTTACCCAGGAATAACAGAGTAAACACACAAAAATGTTCGTATACCTCACATATGCGTACTGTAGTGCTTCTCGTTATTTTTAATGGTGCTGCATTAGACTTGCAATACACAACACATGTTATAAGGCGGTGCTCATAAACACCAATCTAAAATAGGTTTTGCTGTTTGATTTTTCTCAGATGTAAGACAATTAAACTGTCATGTCCTTAGGCTTAAGATTTTCTTCATTAGATGACCAGTGTTAGAGCAAAACATTTAATCTTAACTAACAATAAGCATTGTCTTTTATGCAGTTATCAAACAAACTGGGCAGTTATATGAATGAAATTCATAGGTTCATAGATTCTTAGATGTTTACTAGGCTAACGACCACAGGGGCCTTTTTAAGACTAGCCATGCATCCCAAATCTTTGACAAGTTCTGGTTCCATTGATAAGTGTAAGCAGGGGCTTGGAAGATGAAACATTTACAAGCAGGGCCCTGGGAGATGAACCATTTACAGGCTGCCTGTGTCCATTAGAGATATGGGTGCCAAACTAGGGATGAATTTCCTGTTCCCAAACAATTGTCCAACTTATACTTGAATTGCGTTAAGAAGGAACTCTGCTTCACATGGATGGGGAGCCTGTTCCAGAGAACTGGTAGTCTCTGGGATACATGCCTGTCTCTCCAGCAGGTCATACTTGGATCACAGGCAAGGTTTAAGTCTTCTATGTTTTGTGGATATGCATGAGGTCCATTTGAGTGTGCTCTGACAATCCTTTGTATGCCAGGCATAGATCCTCCATCACAACCTGTAGGAGATAGAATACAGGGACAGGGCCTTGAGGAGGTCTGCATAGGACATGTTACTTATTCTCTGTACCCTTTTAGTGAGGAACCTCTGTGGATGTTCCAGTTGTTGGATATGCCTGGTTAAATACATACCAGAGAGGGCATTATACTCAATGATATGTCTGATGAATGCCGGATGCAGTGGAATATGACTTCCTTAGAATTAAATACCATACCTTTGTTTATAAGTTGCACAACATAGAAATATTTCCTTGCTACTGTAAACACGGGATGGTCAAAAGCTAGATTGCTATCTATACATGTCCACAAGTCCTTGACTACAGGATCGAATCTTAGGGGTGTATCAATATGACAGTTACCAGGGGTAGATGACTTCCTGAAGGATACTATTATGCATTTCTTGGCATTATAGTCCATGGGTCTGGCACCAGTTATTTGTTTGTGTTAACCCTTCTTGGAGAACATTTGTGTCAGTGAGATAATCAATGACAACTCCTAATTTGGAATTATCTCCAAATGTATTCAGCCAGAGGCCATTGACATTGGCCTTGACTTCGGAGAAGTAAATGCCAAAACCGAGTTATCCCAGGACTAACTCCCGAGGATCTCCACTTGTGACTGGCCTCTTTGTAGAGGTGGACTCCACAATTCTAACTTCCTTGGTCTTATCTGTGAGTCATCTGGTTATCCACTGGGTGACATAAAGGTTTGCACATAATCTCATGAGTTTGTCATCAATGTCCAAGTCAGGTATTGTGCCAAAGGCCTCGGCCAGGTCAAGGTAGGCAGGGTGAACCATTTTACCTTCATACACTGCTTTGGTAACCTTCACAAAGTAGTTCATCAGGTTGAGTAGGCATGACCTACCCTTGATAAAACCAAAGTGGGTTGGGTCCAGTGTCTGGAGGTTTACTCTGTCATTACTAATCATTTCCTTGATAATTCTTTCCATAGCTTTGCAAATGAGACTAGTGAGACTTATGGATCTGTAGTTTCCAGGGTCTATAGATGACCCACCTTTAGGCAGAGGGATGACTGTTGCTGTTCTCCATTCATGAGGCACAAAGCCTATTTAGAGTCTACAGTTAAATAGCAAATCCAGATGGCCTGAAAGTCATGTTTCATGCTATACAGAAGGAATTCTGGGATATTGTCTGGGCCCATTGATGCAGTGTTTTTGGCTTTAGAGAGAGCATTAAGGACCTGTTCCCTAGTGATAGCAGGGGGTGTTACATTTGATGGTACTTCCTGAGGGAAAATGTTAGCCATTCTGAAAAATATAGTATGTATTATTACTTCACCAGAGGGTCTTCCTTCTATTACAGATCACAACAGTGGGGTGAAGTTTATGGTGCAGTGGATAAAAAGAAACAATAATAGTTTTATCTTTTCACAGCTCCAGTGAGGTGGAGAGTGCTTTGATAGCTTTATTCCTGTCTTCACAAGGGTTTCACTATCTCTGCTACATCAAAACCAAGTGGAGCTGCATAAAAAGGGATGGAAGTGAAACAATGCTAGTGTTTGCTTGTTACTTAATTTACTTAGTACAGTTTTGATATACACATGCTTAATAAAACAAAGGGTTTGGTTTTAATTAAGACTCTTGCAAGTATATTAGAAAATAATGACATAGGCAACTATAGGAAGAAATCAGGAAATACTGACAGCTTTCAGAATGAAGGAGAATAATGTAGAAAATCAAGTTAGGGCAGACAAAATGATCCTGTCACTGTGTAAAACCATGTTAAACATGGAGCCGTGCTTCATTATAAGCATGTCACCTCGACCCAGCTGCGTTTTAAAGCATATACAAGACAGAGAGCCTATATACAAGTGACAGGGGAGAGGGGTGGTAGAGCAAAACCCTACTATTCTGACAGAGCAACGAAGGAAATGGTGGTAAATAATAAGCAAAGGAGATCACCAGTAATACCTCTGGTTATACCCTATAGTATGGATGTGAGCAAATTTCAGAATATTATATCCCAGAATTGGCATATGCTCTTGGTTGATGAGGAAACTGCAAATGTGGTGGGTAATTACCCACAATTTGTATTTAAGAACAAAAAAAGCTTAAAAAACAACAATTATGTTACCCTAAAGCAACCATGGAGGGAGCCGTTAGAAACACAGGTTGGAAAGGCACACAGAAATTTGGGGACTGTGCCCATTGCATGTACATAGATGAATCCTGATTTTTAAAAAAACATATACAGGTCATCTATGGGAATTACGAAATTCCACTAACTGTAACACTAGGAATGTGGTGTATGTTGCTCACTGTAGAATATGTTATCAATTCTATGTGGGAAAAAACAACCGCCACCTTAGAGAAAGAATTAGAGACCATGTGTATTGTACCAAGAGAGGGCAGGACTACAGTGCCTTAGCCAAACATACTCTGGCTAATGGTGAAGAACATTCTTTCCTGTTTCAAATCCTGCAAGTACAAAACATCAGTGCTAGGTTGGGAGATTTGGTAAATTCAACAGAGAATCTTGAAGTGAAGTGGATTTAAGACTAGGGGCACACAGGGGATGAGGGCTTAATGATAATGTGCCCCTGAAGCCAGCCCTTAAGTCTAGGAAATTAAAATAGCCCCATGCACATTAATCATGATAAGGGTATATATCTCTATGGATGTATTTTTTATATTTTATATTTTGTATTTTACTGACTTGCTTACAGGACCATGCTATAATGTATTGGTGTACTGTTACTTTAAAAAAGTACTTTATCTCCAGGTGCAATTAAGTTTAATTAATTGTTACACCAATATGACTGGTCTTCTTGGATTTCAAACAGTATTTATGTGTGGCTGTGGTTTGTAAAAAATGTCTGATGAAGCAGTGGTTGTCACTGTGAAAGCACTTACTTTTATTCTTGTACAATAAATAAGAAGATTTGTTTTATTTGGTTTGCTGTGTTGCTGATTTATCCGGCTACCTTCCATCAATGGCAAGTTTGTTTAGCATTTGGAGTTTGCTGCATCTGTTTTTGGGGACTGTTCTACATTGTTTGGGTCATTTTCATAATAGTTCTTTAAAAATCAATCTCTTGCATGACATGGACTATTTATTTATTTATGTGTGTATGTATAATAGTCTGAGTGAGTTAATATCCCCTTTTCTGCAGAGAACAGGGGAGAAACGTTCCAGATATGACAAGTAACAACCAGCAAATAACTAATGGTAAGAATTTTGATACTGTTTTATCAAGGAAGAGATAGATGCTGGGAATAATTGCAAAACAGTATTTTTATGAAGTTTACTTTGAACGAGAGCTATGTTAGAAAAGTAGAGAAATGAAAACATAGTTATGAATCGATTACATACTACATACTTAGTAAAGAAACTACAGTATTCTAAGCGGTTGTAGGTTTATAGGAGAGGTAAAGTAAAGCAGGAGTAGAAGTGGATGCTGGAAATGTTCTGATAAGGAAGAGTATTGTGTAATGTTAGAACAGAAAATGTGGAAAATGGAGTGCTGTAAAGATGAAAAGTGTATGAGATTATCAAGAGTAGATGGATTTAGAGAGAGAAACCATGCAGAAAGGTTTGATCCATGACTATTAAGTTGCATTTTCTTTCAGGTCTTGTTACTGTATACTGTAACATAGAAAAGCATGTCCATAAAGAACTTAGGCAGTTTTCTTTTTTTTAATTATTTTTGTAGGAAGAGTTTTAAGTGTGCTTCAGTTCCAAATTTGGATGGAATGTTAATTCACTGTTTTGCTGTATGCACTTTTGTAAAGGTTATGCCTGTAGAAGTTACTAAAGTTTGTGTTCAGTAATTGATTAGAATTTTGAGATCATAGTTGTGAGGGTAGTTTATATCTGCTGATAAGATTACAACTCACTTGTGGCCAGAAGCTTATGCGTCACAACTCTGTTTTGCTGGGGTGCTGCTGGGCCAGGAACAAGAGGTTCTCTTGAGGTGAATGCTTTTATACCCCTACAATACTGCTTTGTTGAATGGTATCTGAGTTACAGGGATGAGAGCGAATGAGGTGTAAAGAATATGCAAATAAATAGCAGCAAAGTTAAGTTTTAGCTGCCATAATGGAAAAAAAAAGAATGACAAAATATTATAGCATGTGCAAAGCCTAACAGAGGAGGTGGAAGTAATTTTCCCAGAGCTCTGAGAAGTGAGAAGAGAGGTGTCTGCTTCACTGGTGACAACTGCTTACTGGCCAAGATGATTTAAAAGAGCAGTTGGTGACAAAGTTCCTGCTTCATTCAGATAGTCAGGGCTTCAAGCAAACTTGGATGGATTGATAGCATGGAAAGTCAGAGTCACAGTGAAAATGCTGGAATACTGGGGCTGAACGAAGTGGAAGGGGAAGACGTGGTATTGTTTGTGAGGACATGGTTAGAAGAAACCTTGGCTGAAGTTTGACATATTGACTGTCAGATGAGCCATGCTCACTGAATAGGCAGACTAGTTAATATGGGTCCACCCTGACATTTCAGTTTAAAGCTTCATAGCTAAAAGCAGCTGAAGCAGGGTGCATTGTGTAAAGGTCTTTGAATGTCAGGGGCGGGGGTAATGATATTGGTACATTTCTATATAGTAGGGAAAAAATGGTTTGCCTAAACACTGTGGAAGTTGAGGAAGCAGAGGCATTGCTATGGATGAATTATCCAACTGTTCTCCCTCCCTCCCTGCAACTGACCATCCACTGCCATCAACTACTCTCCTTATTCGCCGGGTGTACCAGATCTACCTTAGTCTCCCCTGGGCTCAACCTGGCCCATGCCTGGGGCCAGTGAGAAACTCGAGGTCACTGGTACAGCAACACATTGCTGTCAGACAGTGTTTTTCTAACCCCACCCACCACTTGATAACCCTATGACCTCCACTAAGTCCCTGTGTTGGTAGGTACAAGCTCACTTTCATACATGCTCAACCCCCGTTAAATAGCACACCCATTTTTGCTGCACAAAGCTCACAAGGCTCATAGCTCTGCTATGTTGCTTTGAACCTACACTCTCACTCCCACCAGGGATAGTAAGACAGTATTGGCCACTTACTCTCACCTTCCCCTTACAGTGTTGTCTGGGTCACAGTAAGGGCTTTATTCCACTGCACAGATGAGCCAGATTAGTCAACTGTTTTAACAGTTACACAGAGAAGTCATAATTATTGAGAGGCCTGTGAACAAGAAGCCATTTTATTTATATACATTTTGTGGGGTAGACAGAAATGGTGGCTTGAACCCAGGATGAATGATCTAGCTGTGTAGAGCAAGGCAGATGATACTGCAGCACCAAATAGTTAGTTGACAGAGTTTTGCCATGTTGATATGAGAGTGGTAAAAGGTCAAGGCATTATAGCTGGGAAAGGAAAGTAAGAAGTCTATGGAGGTTAATTTGTCAGGAAGGAATTTACCTTAAGGCCACTAGTGCATGTGAATGTACAGTAAAACCTTCTTTCCGAATTAAGGAAGAGATAGTCTTGTCAATGCCTCCACAAAAGCATCTATGACACAGAATCCAAGAAAAAAGGTAAAATCATTGAAGAGATCAATTTACATCAGTGGACAAAGAGAAAAAAATGTAACAAAGCTGATGACTTAATGGTCCTGGAGGAATCTTGAAAAGAAGAAATGAAACACAATGGGTTAAGAATGAAGTTAGATAATCACATTGGGAAGAGAAGCAGGCAAAAGTTCAACAGGGAAAAGTATCAGAGCAATAAGTAAAGTGACTCCGATCCCAGGAAATGTGATCCTGCCATTTGATAAAATCTGAGGTGGAAATTTAGAATTTGGAGGAATGGGGGAAGACTTACATGATACTGTCTGAAGACTTCTCTTTCTTTTTTAAGTACCATGTTTTAATGCAAGTCTGCCAAGAAAGTGTGGAGTGGTGCTGTGAAACAGAAGTGCAGCTAGGGTGGACAGAGGGACACAAAGTGCTGGGGGGGGGGGCATAATTAGTTCTTCACTACTTCGCTGGTATTCATTAATGCCAGTATTGCATTTGTGGCCTGAACTGAAGCAGTTTGCTGCACTAAACAATTATTCTTTTTTACTTGTGACTTTACTGCTCTGTGTATGACGTAAACTGTAGCATTTTTTAGACTGAGAAGAACAGAAGCTTCTCGGGGTGCAGATCAAAGTATAGCATTGGGTGCCACAACTGCTAGATACTTGTCGGTATGAAGGAGCAAATAGTATGTACTGAAGAAGGATTGTCTGGTTGAAGTCTAAAGATAACTAAGGAGAAAGAGGAATATGCACCTTTTATTGCCCCGGTCTTATTGTTCAAACAGTGTGGGACAACTCTCAGTTTTTATTTTATGACTTAAAAGGTTCATGCAACTAAGGCTGCTCAACTCCATATGCAGTTGGACAAGATTTTAATCATGTTTACAGTGCAGATCTAAGGCAGATGAAGATGAACACTGAACTGCTCAGTCTGCTTGGACTGTGAACAATGAGAGACTGGAAACTGGACCATTATTTCAATATTAGTTTTTGTTTTACAAGACGTTAAAATAAGCATGGAAGTATTTATAATGTATACTGCAAATTGGTTAAATGTAAGAGTTCAAAGCTGTATGTTAAAAACTGTACATTTATTTGTTTGTTGTAAATAAAGAGAGCACATTAGGAGAAATATAATACTTTATTAAATGTTGTTAATCATTTCATTCTTCCAGCTTTTCAAAGGGTTAAGGATGGAGCAAGGTCTGTTGGGAATGCTATACATTGCTTAGCGATAGCAGCCTGATAGTGCAGAGTCAGGGCTTTCATTTGCTCTGCCAGTTATCTGGGTTCAGGACCAGACTCAAGCAGTTGGTGTTGTATTCAGGAGTGGGGCGGGGGGTGGAGGATAGGATGATGCTGCCAATGGCTAGCTCTGCTATTCCAGCAGGAGGATTTATGTAAGTCTAGTGCCCATGTGACTTCAGATAGAGACCAAGAGCCTTATGGGTCACTCAGAAAGATTACACTGGATGGTGACACATTCTCTGACATCCTAACACTCTCCACTCCCAAAGATAAAGATTTTGACCAGCAGCCATAAGCATGACAGCTGCCAGCTCCATGCAGACAACTGCCTCAAGGATCCCCCACTAACCTGAACTACAAATGAGTTACCATCAAGTTCAACTTCTAAGGAGTTGGGTGGTTTACATGATGAAGGGTTATACCAGGGGTACACAGAAGTACCTGAATGTAACAAAGGGGGATCAAGAGGCTGGGCAAGCAAGGAAATCTGGACAACAGCCAAACTGTTGTATGGTGACAGCAAGTAAAACAATTCTTAGAAGTGATCTGCAAGGTAGTGCTGGATAGGGGTAGCAAACAAATTATGTATTTCATGTGACTGCATTCATCCGAATATGAAGGAGCTGCAATAACTCTATAGAAAGAATACTATTTCTGCTATATATGGTGGGGAATGTATTCATGGATGGAACCGACAGATATAAGATTATGTATGTCCAGTCTGTTAAAGTTTGGAATAGAAGGCCAAAGGCTCAGACTCTTGGTCCAGTGTTCTTTCAAACTGATAGATTCATGCTTACAGTTAAGTGAGGAATTTAAGATAATCCTTCCCTTTTGCAAAAAAAAAGGAACTTTAAATAAATGTTTTGAAAAGCTGGTTAAAAAGAGATCACAGAATTATTACCAGGTTATTTAATGCTTTGCTTGTGTGATAAATAAAAACGTTATAAGCTTCATTCTTAAAATGCCCGCATATAACTTCTGATTACTGTTATTGTTTGCATGACAAAGGGCAGCCGATCTTTTTGTGTATTTACTTTGTGGTCAGCATTAAAAATCATGAGGCCATGGTCCATGGTTACCAAAAATAAATTTTTGTCAGTAGTGAGGGATTTAAGGCCATACTGCTATACCTCACAAAACTGGTGGCAGCAGTATAAGACTGGAACCCTGGAACTCCTGTACCTGACACTAAGTAAGACCAGTTTTGAATTAACTGATACACCAAAATGCCTTACCATGTACCAATGTACCAATCTAGTTGAAAAATCTTCATGCAAAATGGAAGCTTGCTGGAAAGGGTTTTGATTTATAGATATATATTCAGCACTTACCTTCATTGCTCACATTCACAAAGTAGGAGGTAAAATGATATTCCCTTCATCCATTTACCATTGAATGTACAATTTGCTGACCAAAACATCCAAAGAATCCTTAAGGTAAAGAGTGCTACTCCCAACCCTACAGTGTATGTTACCACTCATCCTAAATACCTTGGCCTAGAACCTTTCCAGGTTACAAGTTACTTCAAATTTATTATGGGACACACAGGAAGCAGAGCTATTGCCATTCATTCACTGAAGCTGATTGAGTACCTTGTTACTACCCTCTTACTCTTCGAGTTCTCCTTATTAGCATTGTTGTTTGTAGGGCATTGAATCTTGACTATGCAACACTAAACTTGATATCATTACTGTGTAATAGTGCACAAGAACTGGCATCTGTGGAACTGTCTACATCTCATTGGTGTTGCTACTCTAATCTTCATCATACAGTGCTCATGTATTTTCTATTAATGGCCTAATTTGTTCAGAAGACTTTCTTAATAAATTATCCAAACATATTAAAATGCTGATTTACAAAAATAAGCTGAATGCTGCAATGCTACATTTATCTAATTGCATGGATTAATGTACTATTGATGTACCAGACCTACAATTTACAAAGCACAAAACAATGTTTTGCAATAGCAATAAATATTCAGTATTTATTTTTAAACCATGACACTTGCATAAGGTGACCTATTTATTGTTTATATATGCATTTAACTGCATTTATATTACTACAACTGGGGCATAGCAGAGAAGGAGTCCAAGATCACAAGTTCACTTACCTAAAAAAATTAATTCACTCATTAAAAAAGCTCAGCAGCCTTAGCTCCAAAGACTACAAGGAATGCCGTGAAAGTTAAGAGTTTAGATAGGCACTGTGAATTCAATTGAGATGGTAGGTAAGAGGACAGACTTTTAAATATTATTTTTTAATGTTGATGCAAATTCCAAAGTGGTAACAGTGATTCCTAATGGATATAAATTGGATTTTAGAGCTTCTATGTTAGATGCAATGGCTGAGGATACTTATGTGTGTAGCATCCTGCTCTAGTTCTGAGATTTCACTTGAGCATGCATGGATTTTGAAAAAGCTCCCAGAGGGACAGATAATTTACCAAGAAAAGACACCTGAGATGAAATCTAGAATATTTTAAAACACCAGCAATAGAAGAGTACAAAACTGGTTGCATATTCTTCAGCTTCTTCCATTAGACTGAGATTTCCCCCTATCTGAAAGAGATACAACCAGTAAAACAATAGGTTTGATACAGTCTGGAATCTGAGTGTAGAAGTGATGTCTTAGCTGTGTACATGCTTCAGATGATCTAGCTATGTCTGTGATGGGTGGATGTAGAACTAAACTCTTGGCTTTGCTGGGTATGCCATAAAGTTGCTTATTGTCATGCAGTATAGAGTTTAGAGTCAGCAATTCTTTCTTAGTGAAAGGTCATCTATATGATGTCAGAGAAATAGATCTGTGAAATCTACTTATCATCAGCATGAGTAAGAAATCAGACTGTAACCTTGTATGAGCTCTATGTAAGCCAGCATACAAACCATAAAAAGCAAAGGCTGGAGAAAATATCATCAGAGCTTGCCTTTTGAAATCTTCCTTTCTGAAAGATGCTAAACCAGTTTAAAACTGCTCTGTTAAGCCAAAAAACACTATAACCGAGCAGGTTGCCATTTATAATTATGTCAGATGCTACAATTCATTAGAGATTATCAAGACAAACCTAGGCTGCCTGGATCTGTCATGGACAGATCACTGATTATTGACAAGATAACTATTTTTACACAGACACCTCTTTTAAAAGTGAAGTAAACTCCAATAAGCCATGGTTAGCAAGGGCGCCCGCAGGCAGGTGCAAGGTGGTGTTGGTTAGTTAAAATTTTCCAGCAGTGGAACTACCATGAATAACACTCCTTAAAACTGGAGGTTAGGGATGGTAGTTCAGTGGTTTAGATTCTGTGCAAGTTTCAACGAGAGTTTTTCAAAACAATAGTAATGACTACTTTTCTCAGTGAGTTTAAGAACAAGTACTCCTTTAGTGAAAATCTCACAACTTTCACCATAGCCCATTTACTATATCTTCACAATACAACAAAAGATTGCCATATTCAAACCCCACCTACAAAATGAAGAATTCACTAACTGGAAATGAATAATTATCATGACCCTTAGAACCCCAGTTATCCCACTAGCACAGATTATACTCTCCTTTTCTGAATAAAATGCAGTTATAATACTGAAGATAGAAAGAAATCTTCATATTAATAGTGCTGATATTCTAAGTGAAAAACTTTACTAAACTATTGCAATGAATTTGTGAAAAACACTGGTTTGAATGAGGTAAGCTTGGTTACAAAGTCTTTCCACAAGTCAAAAGATCTAAGAGCTACAGGCTGTTGGTACTGCAAGCTCCTTAGTTATAAAGTTAGCCTTAGCATCTGAGATTTTACTTTTGCAGTCTGTTTACTAATCCCTTAGTTAAAAGTACTAAGCACATCTTTAGGATTTCCTCCTCTGCTTCTCAAACCTCCTGCATGGTCTCTATACATGTCATCTCAACCCATTACTAACCCTGGGGTGACTAGTCTAGTTTCAGGGCAAGGGAGTACATAGTCTAGATGGCCATCTCATGTCCTACTGAGAATGACTTTCTGGTTATAGTTGGGAGCAACTGCATTTGAATACTCTACCCATCCCTACATTCCCTGAAGTTAAACTACCAAATAATCTAGAGGTTTGCTTTGCTATACAGTGATTGGAACTTTACAGCCTCTCAGGAAGCAAATCCTAATTGAGAATGTAATGTAGCAAATTAAATAAGATTACAGGGTGTTAACTGATATGTTATATAATGCCAACATGTACAAGCTTTATGCTCCATTGATAGCCTATTTCATTCTCCAAAAGCTCAAATGTCTGAATAAGCTTTACAAGAAAGAAAGAAATGGCTTGGAAAGTCATCAAGCAGCTTTTCATTACCATGCCTTTCGTCCAAGAGACCTGATGGCCAAGTGTTCTTCTCTGGTTGATGTGAAGGCAAAGTTGCAGTAGCCCTTGCAGACTTGAACTCTATCAAAACACACTGTAGACTCTTAAGTGATCTAGAGCTCAAACTCAAAATAGCTATTATAATGGAAAATTAGGAAGCAAAAACCCAGAAGTAGAGGCTAATGAATTATGCACAAAATGAATAACTTAGCTTTTACCTATTCACCCCTTAAGTATGCTGTGTTCTGTATTAGAATTGTGAAAATAGTTTGAAAAGAAAGAATCTAAATTTCATATATTCAGTAAATATTTTTTTAAAATGATGCTGCTTTGTACATAATCATTTTGCTTGTTCAATAAATTTGACTCTGTCTACATAAATCTTTCCTTCCTGTTTATGATATATATGTGTCTATGCATTTACACACACACACACACACACACACACTATATATATATATATATATATATATATATATATATATATATATATATATATATATATATATATATATATATATATGCATACATGCATACACACACACACACACACACACACACACACACACACACACACACACACACACACACACACATATAGATAGATATACATATATATATATATATATATATATATATAATATAATATAATATATAATTTCTTGGCACTGAGTTTGAGACAGTGACTCTGACACTAATTATTTTTTGGGGTCATCCCTTCTTGGAGAATATTTAGATTTTGGGGGATTCTATGACTCCACCTAGTTTGCAGTCATCAACAAACTTTGTCAGCCAGTGGCCCTTGACCTTGACTTCAGAGAAGTAGATACCAAAAATGAGTGGGCCCAGCACAGAGCTCTGTGAGACTCTGCTAGTGATGGGCCTCTTTGTGGAAGTGGAACCCCATTCTTAACTTCTTAGGTCCTACCTGAGAGCCCCCAGCTATCCATTGGGTGACATAGGAGTTTATATTTAATTTCATGTGTGTTTGTCTACAATGTCCAAGTGAGGTATTATCATACCTCTCAACTGTTCAGATTTTTGTAGCATGTCCATATTTTTGCCACATATTTTTAGTCTGTTACTCCTAAAATGTGTGGTTTCCTGGCAAATTGTTGAAGATTGAATTCACTAAATAATGACACACATTTGAGTTTCAGACTACATATCATTCACAAAATGCTTGCTAACACAAATCATGTTATTCAATCAATGTTCTAGATTTATAAGAGCAATATTTAAAATCTGTCCCTATTTTTGGGCCTTTGCCATCCTTTTATTTTAGGCTTTGCCCAGATTTCTTTATCTAAGAGGTTGATAGGTATTGGTATTGTATCAATGCTTTGGCCAGTTCAAGGTGGGCAATATGGACTATTTTGCCCTTATCTGTTGCCTTGGAGATCTTCTCAAATAAATCCATCAGGATGAGCAAGCATGATCTACCCATGATAAAACCAAACTGGGTTGGACTGACTAAAGATTTCTTATGTCATTATTTAATTATTTCTGTGAAGATAGGTAAAGGCTGACAGCCTAGCTAGATAGAATTTTGTAGATAATAATAGATGTCATTTGTAAATATTAATGTAAGCCACAGGCTTGTTCTCTTAAATGTGAAAAGACAGTATTGGATGTTGAATTGGAAAAAAAATGTAACAATGGTGCACTCTGCTGTAAGAAAGGTGATAAGTCAAGCATTGTGAAATTCTTTGATCTAAAACTTGGAGCCAAGATGTCTAGAGGTAGGCATTCTGCCTATTGTTTTGAGGTCAGAGTTAATGGCTAGAATTTACATGTATAATTTATTTTATTGCTCTGGCTTCCTGAACAGCTTCAAGATCAAAAGGGCTATTAACCTCTGAGTTTCTGTTAGCCTGGGAACCAGAAAGAAATAATGTAATCTGTAATGAATCAGTGGTACTGTGTCATCAATTTAAGGACAGAAAGAATGAGGGCATTTAGCATTTGTCTTGAGAACATTCAACATTACTAGCACTGTCTTGCTCTATATTTAAGTTTATTTTAGAACTGTGTTTTCTCTTAGATATAGCTAGGGAATAGGAAGATTAGATTAGTTTTTTTCTGTACTGATGTCAGAACTATTCTACTGTATTATTTTATGCATTTTCCTGTGTATGAACTCTTGACTAGCACTGTGTAGTAAGACGTATTGTTTTGTGTTTTTATTATTTATTATTAAATATTTGTAAACCTTTCAACTGTGGCTGTTCTATGTAGAGATAATTTAAACTCTAGAGTACATTGCATATATATAGTGATACTGTACAAAGCCATTCCAAATAAGCCTTGCTGTTTAATTGTACTTACCATTTCGATAATAATATTGCACAGTAGAATTGGACACCCTTTTGTAAGGGCCTTTTTAGTAGCTGATAAATATTAGTGGGTAGTGGTACTGATTTCTACCATATAGTCTAGGTAAAAGGGGCACAGCTAGAAAACCTGTGCCGCCTTCCCCAGGAGTGTCTGTGTGGTTATATATAACTCGTATCTCAAAATATGTGTGTGTGTGTGTGTGTGTGTGTGTGTGTGTGTGTGTGTGTGTGTGTGTGTGTGTGTGTGTGTGTGTGTGTCAGCTACTTGGGCAGAGACAAGAAGCACTGCTTGGACAGAGAGGGTGCTGGAGGTTTTAGCTTGCCCACTAGGCTGAAATCTGGACCCTATAGCTGTGCCACTGGAGAGTCATATTGGGGAAATGGAGAGAAAGTGAGAAACCAGCTCCAGACTGACTGTGATCTCTGTGTGCTCTTAAGGGAAATTGTACTTTACTGTGTGTGTATTTGTTATCCTTCCCCTATGTGGGCACCCCTCACTGGTGTTAGTGGTGAGGACTGAGGCTCCTTCATTGCTGTCCCAGTGCATCGGCATCACATATTAATTGTTTGGCAGTGGTGGGATATCCACACCACATATTAATTGGTTGGCAAATACTAATTGGCTTGTAGTGGTGTGGGTAGACTGAATTCCTGTAGCTTGTGTACAGTGATCACTGAAGGTGTTTTGTACTCTAAATCAGCCATGCAGTGAATACTCAGAGTTCAGATCACAATTGTTTTATTTCTTTTGTTAGCTTAGATAGTCAGGAGGAGCAGGCAGCATGTCAGCAGAGGAGTAAGGAAAGCTGACAAGGAGCCAGATGGCTGAGATGTGCCAGGGTAAGGGACTGGTGCATAGAAACCTGACTAAGGTAGACACAATTGCAGCTCTGGTCAAAGCTGCATCAGAAAACAGCAACCAGGAGGACAATCAGACTGGCAGTGGAGATGTACCACACTCAGAGAATGGACAGCTCAACAGTTCGGCTGCGGACTTAAAAATCCATCTGGAGCTAAAGAGACTTGAGTTGGAGACCAGGCATTTGGAAATAGAAGCTGCGGAGGGACGGAGGTGTCTAGAGAATGAAGACAATGAGAAACTGTGATGTTTGCAGGCTGAGGAGAATGAGAAATTGCTACACCTAGAAGCTGAGGGAAAGGAATGGCAGAGGCGGCAAGAAAGGAAGATGCTGACTCTTTGCTAGAGTCATGGAGGTAATGGGGAAGGGAGTAACCAGACCCCAGAAGCACAAAAGGTCACTAAATTTCTTCCACAGTTTAAAGAGGGAGATAATTTTGATAGTTTCATTCATATGTTTGAGAGCAGGGGTGTAGCTAGGATTTTCAAATTTGTACTGACAGCTCTCAAACTTCTACCCCCCTCCCCAGCCAAGCTACGGCCATTCTCGTAATTTACGGTTCGCTCTTTTAGTGTCGATGAAGAGGCATTTGCTGTAATGCCTCTTCAGTAATATAATATAAATTCACTCAAATTCGGTTCCTTGAATTGAAAATTAACCTGAAATGTCAGTTCTTTGAAAAATGCAGCATGGTAGTTGGGGTAGAGACTTTATGCTTTTGTTTTCTGTAACTAAGGTACAGGTTTTGAGCTTGAGTAAATTACTAACCACCTACTACCACTAACTAGGATGTTTCATTCACACACACCCCTACCTACCTCTTAGTGCAAGAAATATGGACAAAGCCTAAAATAAACAGGGACAGATATTAAATAATGTTCTCGTGAACTTAGAAAGTTACTAGAATAACAGGATTTGTGCTAGTATGAATTTTTCTAAAGGACATGAAGTCTGAAGCTCAAATGTCTGTCATTATTTATCAATTTCAGCCTTCAATGATTTTCTAGCAAATCACAAAATTTATGAGGAACAGACAAAAAATATGGGGCAGAAATCAGGACATTCTGAAAAATTTGGACAGTTGAGAGGTATGCTACCCACCACACACACACACACACACACACACACACACACACACACACAACCTCTCAACCTCTTACAGCAACAAACTCATAAAAAAAACTGAGGCAAAGGCCCAAAAATAAGGACATTTTTTTAAATATTGCTCTTATAAACTTAGAAAGATAATAGAATAGTAGTAGGTCTTGCATCAGTACGAATTTTCTGAAAGGTATGAAATCTGAAACTGAAATGTCTGCATTATTTTCTAACTTCAGTCTTTAACAATCTGTCACTAATTTGCCAGAAAACTGCAATTTTATAAAAAACGGACCAAAAATGTGATGCAAAAATATAAAATTGCCAGACAATACAGCTGGGAACCTATCAAAGGAGGGACACCATTTTAATATGAGCACAGTTAACTTAGAGCAGCTGACAAAATTAGAGAATCTACATGATTTTCTGAAATAAAAGTAATGTATAACTCTGATCATTACAGCTATTTATAAAAGTAAAGTAAACCCTCTATGTTTTCTTCCCAAATTGATATTTTGTGGAGGGATCATTAGGGGAAGAGCAAAATTGTGAGCCAAAATCAGGGACAGTTGAGGTTTGGCTATGCCTAATTCTATAAAGCAATTTTCATGTACCTCTCAACCTGTTAATGCAATAAATCTGGACAAGGCCAAATATATTGAGGGAACATATAAACAGTACTTAAAATTGCTCTTGTATAAACTGGGACAGTTGATAGAACAGGTCTTATTTTAGCATGCATTTTTCTGAAGGTTATAAAGTCTGAAACTAGTGTGTCATTATTTAGTGACTTAATTCCTAAATCATTTGCCAGAAAACCACAAATTGAGGAACAAACCAAAAATAAGAAGCAAAAATCTATTCATTCTTTGAAAATCTGGACAGTTGGGAGGTATAGTTCAGCTGGGGCTGTCTAAGTTTGCCGCCCTTCCCCTCACAAAACCATGGTCGAATGGAGCCTCCCCCTGCAGCCATTCCAATAATCCATTACTTTGCTATTTCACTCCATTTACCATAAACACTAATGTGCATACTGATTTACTTCTATGATGATTTGAACTTCATTTGAAAGTTTTATTTTGCATTTTACAGCACAAACACTAAGACATCTGCTAAACAAACTTGGCATTAAAACTTCTCTGCCCTTGAAACTCACATTCATTAAAACAACATTAAAACCCACATTCAAAGAAAAATACATTTTACCCGTGGCAGATAAAAATTAATTCTGGGCTGCTTTTAAATCATAGGCCCCTTGCATATGAAACATACATGTGCTCTTTGATGCACCTTCCTATTGCTTTGAACATTTTTCCAGTAAACAATGAAACAAAACTGCCCAATTCAGAACATTTCCATCATAAAAGTCTAGTCAAACTTCTACAGTCCACCATTATCAGTAAATAATATGCACAATCTCTGAAGTAGTAAAAAAGTCATCTAAATAATTCCACGTTAAATAAATCTAACTAATGAAGAGGTTGCTGCTAGCAATCACCTTTATATTTCATGACTTCACCGAAAAATAGTGTCTGATGCCCCTGAGGAATAAATTGCCTAAATTACATTAATAATAAGCTAGTAATATTGCAATAGGAAATGGATGGCAAACTGATAACAGGCTCATAGTTAGTGTCTTAATTTCAGTACAGCAGCATTCACCCCTTATGGGAGTAGAACCAACAACCTTCTGCATTAAAAGCAAGCACACAACATTTTGTGCTACTAGCAATGTGAGCTGACTTAGCATAATCAGCACTAAACTTCTCTTCTCCTGCAGCTCTCAGTTCCTTGTAAAATCTATGCAATACATCTCAACTTCGCAGCACAAGAAGTCTGGAAAAAGCCAAATTTATTGGGGTGGATCAAAAGGGCAAAAAACAGGAACACATTAAACATTGCTTGTATAATCTTGGAAAGCTGCTAGAATAAAATGCTGTGTTGCCATCATACATTTTACTGCCAAGGTCACTGTGCAAAATAGTCAGAACAACATACCACTATGCCAAATCACCTGCTTTGTGAAAGAGAGGAAGACTGAAACTTAAATGGCTATCACTTAATGAATTCAGTTTTCACCATAGCTGTCAACCTGTCAGCACAAAACACCTGGACAAACCCAGTAATGAGGGAATACAGCCCTCAAACATATTCAGTGAATTCAGTTCTTGCCATAGCTGTCAACCTTAGCACAAAAAACCTGGACAAAGCCAATAACAGGGTATTACAGTCCCAAAAATAAGGACAAATTTCAAATAGTCATAAACTTAAAAAAATTGCTATAAAAAAGGTTGTGTTAGTATATATTTATTGCTAGAATAAAAAATTGTTTTACTATGTCACAAACACAGGGATAAGATGCAGACTCCACACAGAAGGCAACCCAGCCAAGAATCAAACCAGAAAATCTACAGCTGTGAGGCAACAATACTGTCACTGCACCATCAAATATGTAAGGAAGTAAACATTCAGAAACCTGAAGTCTGAATTTTAAATGCCTGTCAATTTGTTAATCAGGACAGTCTGACTTGGAACAAAAAAAAAAACCCACAATTCTCAGCAGAGGCCCAGGAAAAAATAATGCAGACATGTCTTTGTAACATGGGAGGACACAAAGCAAACCCACACAAACACAGGGAGGAGATACAGACCTCCCCCCCACCACACACAAAGAAGGCACCCCAGCCAAGAACCAAACCCAATAACCTACAGCTGTGAGGCATCAATGCTACGTTGCTACCACTGCACCATCAAATTTCAAGCATTGCAATATTTAAAAACCACAGATACATACAGATATTGATCAGATCAAATATGAGACAAAATTCTGCAATTTTTTTACAAATGGTGGTGGGTAGGGAATTCAGGTCTTTAACACCTGCATACAAGGTACAGGGTTCAAGCCTGAGGTATTCCCTACCACACCACCATGAGTAATCACACCAGTACAACATCCCACCTGGGGCATACACACACACACACTTTTAATTCACTCTCTTACTTGTATTGCTAACAACAAATGGTTTTGTAGCATGTCCAAAACCACATGCATGATCTTTCGTGCCAAATCTTAGCTATAGAAAGTTACTAAATCTGTGCACATCACTAAACAACAGAACAATTTAAATACATTAATTAAAAATGTCACGTCCTTCAGATGTCTAGTAATCTGGCTAGACACATTCCTCTTCCCTTAGATTCACCTGGAAGAACCTAGAAAAAAAAGAAATACCCTCCCATTTGGGCAAATTAAATTTCCCCCTTTATTGCCTATGCAGCCAAATCCATCACTGGTAAAATTGTCCTTCTTTCACAGCTACAATATGATCTATTACTTGTTGCTGCTGCCTCTAAAAAGAACGAACACACTTTATAAAGCATCTCAAATAAAATATATACATTCATCACTCCCCCCCCCCCGTTTAGACACAATCACCACTGTCTAACAATAGAAAAACAAAATGGCTCAAAGACAGACACAGAGTAGACCTTTTTCCTTGCCCCTCAGCCTGTCGGCTGCTAAACTCTCTCCCCAGAAAGATTATCCTACATTCTGAGAAGCCAAAAACCACAATGATCTGTATTTAGACCTATACTTCAGAACCAAACTTCACTGCACAAAAAAAAATTTCTCTAGGCAGTAAACACTAGGAATCTCTTCCACCACATCAAGAGAAATTACATACCATCCAACATGTTGCAGTTAAAATCATACCTAATAAACCGATCCAGATGTTAAGTGCCTTGATTTAATTTGCATCATGTAAAACCACTTCTATTGATAGCATAGTCTACTACGTTCTGTCCTGCAGTAGGTTTTTAACTCCCACTCTGTTTTAAAATAAATTCATTGGCACCCAATAGATTAAGCTGTGCATGTGTCATTTTGACTTCAGTTGGTGTTGGTGCTCCCTGGCTAATACTTGAAATGTTACATGTTCTAGTACATAAGGTAACTGAGGCATTGCAACATCTGTAACTAGACCTCTCAAACGTTTAATCAACAGCTTCATATGCACCAGCTTTACCCCAAAGTGTATTCTGGTCATCCCCAATAGCTCATTGAGTGCCTTCAGACAGGAGGAGCTAATCCTCTGGCACTATGTTGTAATATTTAATGTCAAGTCCAATAAATACACGACATACTGAGCTGGTAATGAAATCAAATTACAAATGGTAATGCACTGATAAGTAAGGAGATATTTCCAAGAACTGTAATTACAGTGCAATCAGAGAATTGCTTCATACCTGTTCATCTACAAGGTACACTCATTAGCAAACGCATCATTCAAGCTGAATTAAATTTAGAGACAAACTGATAACATTCTATAAAATATTCATTCTATTCACACAAAGTTCCCAGTATAGGCTCATACAGTACATTAATTTATAATAAGTCCCACTCACCAGGCTAAACAAGGAGAAGGTTACTGTCAGCTGCCTGTTTGGTATCTACTTCTCTGAAGTACAGGCCAACTCAGAAGGTCTTTGGCTAATGAAGTTCGCAGATGACTGCAAACTAGGAGCCATAATCGAAACTCCTAACAATGTGGACATCCTACAAAAGGGCCTCACTGAGACAGATGCCTTGTGTGTAAGCCATGGCCTCAAGCTCAATGCTAAAAAGTGCATTGTCATCCCCTTTGGTAAAAACTCTGTGCCCATGAACTACAACATAGGCAGTAGTATACTTAACACCAAAAGTGTGATAAGAGACCTTGGGACATGGGTGGACAGTAGTCTCTCCTTTGATAATCACATCACCACAGTAGTCAGGAAATCCTTCTACGTGGCACACCTCATCACAAAAGGTTTCTCATCCAGAAAAAAGATGTCATTGTTCCCCTCTACTCATCACTCATTAGACCCATTATAGAGTACAATGCCCCTTTTGGTATGTACCTCACAAGACATCTACAACAACTGGAAAGGCCGTAGAAATACCTCACAAAGAGGATTACTGGCCTCAAACAAACTCCCTATGCAGACCGTCTCAAAAAACTCCAGCTTTACTCCGTCGCATATCGCCTACTCAGAGGTGATCTCTGCCTAACATACAAAGCTATGTCAAACCCAGAGCTGTTGGACATGCTCCACTTAAAGAAGTCCCAATCCCTCTGAGCTACATGCTCTAGGGACCTAAACCTTGTCACCACAATAAACAGAACATGCCGGAGGGATAGATTCCTGCCCCAGAGACATCCCATACTCTGGAATAAACTACCTATCTATATTAAACAAAGCTCCTTACTAGCACTCTTCAAGAAAAATCTTGATGATTGGATGGGAAATAGGAAATTCACCCCAGGGATCACCTCTGTGGCTTTGCTCAACAGTGGCACAGGAAAATAATTTTCTTGGGTGGCAAAAGCCAGGGTACCTTTTTGGCTGGGCTAGTATAGGCCCCAGGGCTGATAGCCTAGTACCTACCTATTAACCTATGAACTTATGAATAAGTAGTGGAGAACAAGCAGTCAGAGCAGAAATTCTGAGAACAGCTCAGATGATCTCTTTTCCTTCTACCCTCTCTATGAAGAAACATTCTTTACAAGTACTAACAACAAATGAACAAGCCTCGCAGCTGCCATTTAATAACTCTAGGACTTTAACTTCTCCCTGTATGCCTTTCAGTCTCCACACATTGCGCATTTGTTTTACTTGTGTAGTTCTGTGGAATGAAGCCATGAGATTTACTGTTCATAAACTCTTTGCTGCATGCAGTTGCCCCTGGTGTTAAAATGAACACAGGCGTGTTAAGAAAGTTGCATGGTATGGTGTGTGTTTGTGCACTGGACTCTAACATGCAGGTACATGAGTTTGAGGTCTGTAGCCCAAACTCATTTTTTTTAATCTGGCAAAGCAGTGGATTAATATAATGAGCTGTTTTCTGTGCTACAGGTTTGATTCTCTCAGACTTCATTTGCCTACTATTTGGCCTCGAGCTAGTCACTTAACCTTACAGTGCTTCAGTGCAGTTGGGAATTTGAGTAGGCTCCTTAATGTTCTCCTGGACGGTATGCAACTGTTTATGAACCAAAAGGAAAACCACAAACTTTAAAAAAATATGTATTGTCTTCGGTGCCTTGTAAGTAGCCTCCCTCGCATTCTGTAGCCTGCAAAATAGTTGCATTGCATGTGCAAGGAAAGAACTGACTGCAAAACTAAAGTTTCCAACCCACTCTCTTCACACACTTGCCTGTCAAATACTTACACAGAAATTATATTATTCTCTTAGTATTGACCTCTGATACAACAGATTACAAAAGGAAAAAAAAATAACAAGAAGCAAAAGTTTGTTTTCATAATTTATGACCTCAGATGAGAGTTTTATAGCAGGAATAAGTCATGCTTTAGATAGCTTGACCTGTAACTCCTCCTCAATGATTTGTTTAACTCTCTGGGTGCAGAAATGCTGACCGTAGCCTCTGAAAATGAGATTATATCATAACAGGCAAGGCCCACCTGCCAAACTGGTTTAACCACTGTAAAGTGCTATGTTGTATAACAAAATTACTCATTGGGCAAACATCAATTATTGGCACTCCACAGTGAGAAGCCATATTCTTCCTTTACTGTTTTCAAAGGCAGTTTTATTTACGTACCGTAACTGTTTCCAATTATTTGTACTAGCAGAGTAACTTAGCCATGTATACAATAGTTCCCACACACACACACACTACCTTGAGAGTGAGACCAGCTACCTCCTCGGAAAGCATCACCAACCCTCCAGTGAGACCTCGGGAATCCTCCTCTCCATGACGTGAGACCAGCTCGGGAATCAAAAAAGAAAATATTTAAAACGCTACCTCCCGCTCAGAAAGCATTTGGAGCTCCACTCCATTCCGACTGGCTGCCTAAAGCGCGCTGACGTCATCGTGCAGTAAAGCGCGAAAATAAAGAGGATTTAAAACGAGCGCGAAAATAATGAAAATTTAAAATGCTACCCCCCCTTCTACATAAGTTGTACTGAAATCAGTACAATGCGTATGCCTCCCGATGTCCCTGTTTGAGAGCAAACAGTATGATGTTGACCAAACGCTCTTGGATGGTTCCTGACCCCCTTACTCCATAGTAAAGCTGTAACTATGTTGTCTAAACTTGCTCATCACGAATGTTTTAATTATACTGTTGTTAAGAATTGCTTGTTAGAATGTTTTAAGCTAACACCTGAACCTTATAGGAAAATGTTTCATGAGCATAGACGCAAGGCAGATGCAAGTGTGTGTGAATATGTTGCTGTGATTGAGGAGTCATTTCAGAGTGTAGCTATGGATATTGGGGGGCCTCTGAGTACCCCAAGTTCCATAGGGAAAAAGTATATCCTAGTGGTAGTAGATTATGCCACAAGATACCCTGAGGCAGTGGTTTTGTCCTCCCCCGAGGCAGAAAAGGTGGCAAATGCTTTGTTAGAGATTTTCAGCAGGGTAGGTTTCCCAAAAGAAATACTGACTGACAGAGGTGCCAATTTCATGTCAGACCTGCTGGCTTGTCTGTGGAAGTACTGTGGGGTGAAGCACCTGAAGACTACCCCCTACCATATCTAGACTAATGGTCTTGAGATGTTAAACTCTACAATCAAGTCCATACTATAGGCATTTGCAGACCAGTTTAAGAGAGAGTGGGACAAATATTTGCCCCATCTGTTTGCTTATAGAGAGGTTCCCCAGGAATCCACAGGTTTTTCACCCTTTGAGTTGCTGTATGAGTATAGGGTGAGGGGACCTCTAGATTTAATTCGAGATGAGTGGGAAGGTGAATGCGAATCTCACAAGAGGTCTGTTGTGACATATGTCCTAAACCTCAGGACAAGGCTCAGGGAATTCATAGGCTTAGCCCAGAAGAACCTGGCAGAAGCCCAACAACAGAAAAACGTGTGGTATGACAGGAATGTTCGAGCTAGAGAATATGCTGCGGGGCAGCAGGTAATGGTTCTTATTCCTGTCAGACACAACAAGCTGCAAGCAGCTTGAGAGGGACCTTACAAGGTGGTAATGAAGGTAAGTGATGTTAACTACATGGTAGAACTGCTAGGCAGGAGGCAGGAGCACAAATTGTAGCATGTTAACATGATGAAACCTTACCATGACAGGAAGGCCCTTGTGCTGAGTATTTGCAGTGGGTTGCAGGATGAGTCTGAGGGAGATCTGGTGACTGATCTCTTCAGTGAGGGTCAGACTGACACCTCATTGGAAGGGGTAGCAATTCCCAGAAGCTATCTCCTACCCAGGTTCGACAAATCCGAGCAGTGTTACAGGAGTTTGGGACATGTTCACTGGGAAACCAGGGTGCACTCACCTGGTACAGCACCAGGTGGATACAGGACCCCAAATGCCTATTAGGCAAGCCCCTTATAGGGTGCCCTAGAGAGTCAAACAGACTCTGAGGGAGGAGATGCAGGAGATGTTGGAACTAGGGGCAATACAAAGTGCAACAGTCCATGGGCCTCCCCACTGGTGCTGGTGCCGAAGAAGGATGGCAGCACCAGGTTCTGTGTGGACTACATGAAATTAAATAGTCACACAGGGTCAGGTGCTTAGTCCATGTCTAGGACAGATGTAGCCTTAGAGCATCTGGGTGGGGCTAAGTATCTTACCACCATTGATCTTACCAAGGGTTACTGGCTGGTGCCCTTGACTCCCAGTGGTAGAGAGAAGTCAGCCTTTGTGACTCCTTTTGGCTTGTATGAGTTCACAAAGATGCCCTTTGGAATGAAAAATGCCCCAGCAACTTTCCAGAGGCTGGAAGATCTTATCCTGGCAGGTGCAGGAGGGTTTGCCATTGCTTACCTAGATGATATTGCCATCTACAGCCATTTCTGGCAAGAGCACCTTCAACATGTCAGAGAGGTGCTGGGCAGACTACAGAGGCCAGGGTTGACCATTAAGCCCAGAAAATGTCAGGTGGGTATGGCGAAGGTCTCCTACCTGGGACATAGAATGGGGAGTGGTAAGATCAGGCCAGAACCTGCCAAAGTAGAAGCCATTCAGGCATGGCCTGCACCTGTTACCAAATAACAGGTGAGGGCATTCTTAGGGACAGCAGAGTACTACAGAAAGTCCGTCCCCAGTTATAGTACCATAGCTGCTCCCCTCACAGACCTGACAAGGAAAAACAGGCCAGAAAAGGTAGTGTAGACCACAGCATGTGAGCAGGCATTCCAGAAGCTTAAAGAAGCTTTGGGAGGACCTCCTGTGTTAGCCAGTCCAGATTACAGCAAATAATTTGTTGTGCGGGTGGATGCTTTGAACCATGGGGTGGGGGCTGTACTTAGCCATATTTCCTTAGAGGGAGAAGAGCACTCAGTGGTTTATCTCAGTCGTAGGCTCCAACCCAGGGAGGAATACTATGTAGCTGTAGAAAAGGAATGTCTTGCCATAGTGTGGGCACTGCAGAAACCTCAGCCTTATCTGTATGGAAGAAAATGCACTGTAGTGACAGATCACAATCCCCTAACATGGTTACACAGAGCCAGCCAGCAAAATGCCAAGTTGCTAAGATGGAGCATAGAGTTGCAATCATATGATATGTCAGTTCAGCACCACAGTGGGAGTAGCAATGTCAACGCAGATGGGCTGTCAAGACAGGGAATGGTGTAAGTATACTCAGATAGACCTAACCCTCTCAAGCAACATTTCTCAAGGGTCACTTGAAAAACTAGCTTGAGTTCTCTGGGGGGGGGGGGGTGTGAAGATAGATAAAGGCTGCCAGCCTAACTAAATAGAATTTTGTAGATAACTCTGCTATTTGTAAATATTAATGTAAGCCAGACGCTTGTTCTCTTAAATGTGAAAAGACTGGATTGGATGTTGGAAAAAATGTAATAACAGTGCACCCTGATTGTAAGAAAACTGATAAGTAAAGCATTGTGAAATTCTTTGATATAAAACTGAAAGCGAGATGTCTAGAGGGAAGCATTTGGCATATTGTTTTGAGGCCAGAGTTAATGGCTACAATTTACATGTATAATTTATTTTATTGCTCTGGATTCCTGACCAGCTGCAAGGTCAAAAGGGCTATTAACCTCTGAGTTTCTGTTAGCCTGGAAACCAGAAAGAAATTATGTAATCTGAAATGAATCAGTGGTACTGTGTTATCAATTTAAGGACAGAAAGAATGAGGACATTTAGCATTTGTCTTGAGAACATCCAACATCACCAGCACTGTCTTACTCTATATGTAAGTTTATTTTAAAACTGAGTTTTCTCTTAGATATAGCTAGGAAATAGGAAGATTAGATTAGTTTTTTCTGTACTGATGTTAGAACCATTCTACTGTACTATTTTATGCATTTTCCCATGTCTGAACACTTGACTAGCACTGTGTAGTAAGAAGTATTGTCTTGTGTTTTTATTAATTATTATTAAATATTTTTAAATCATTCAACTGTGGCTGTTCTGTGTAGAGATAATTTAAGCTCTAGAGTGCATTGCATATATATATAGTGATACTGCACAAAGCCACTCCAAATAAGCCTTGCTGTTCAGTTGCACTTACCATTTGGATAACAATATTACACAGTAGATATGGAACCCTTTCACAAGGGCCTTTTCAGTAGCTGATAAATATTAGTGAGTGGTGGCAGTGATTTTTCCTGTATAGTCTTAGTTAAAGGGCCACACCTAGAGAACCTGTGGCAGCCTTCCCCAGGAGTGTCTGTGTGGTTGTATATAACTCTTATCTCAAAGGGTGTGTTAGCTACTTGGGCAGGGACACAAAGCACTAGTTGGACAGAGAGGGTGCTGGAGGTTTTAGCTTTCCCACTAGGCTGAGATCTGGACCCTATAGCTGTGCCAGTGGGGAATCTTATTGGGGATCTGGAGAGAAAGTGAGAAACCAGCCCCAGACTGACTGTGATCTCTGTGTGCTCTTAAGGGAAATTGTACTTTACTGTGTGTGTATTTGTTATCCTTCCCCTATGTGGACGCCCCTCACCTGTTTTAGTGGTGATGATTGAGGCTCCTTGATTGCTGGGCCAATGGATGGGTGTCACAATTTCCATGATAATTCTTTCTATGGTTTTGCATATGTGACTAGTCAGGCTTATGGGTATGAAGTTTCCTAGTTATGAAGGTGGTTCACCCTTATGCAGAGGGATGTCCATTGTAGTTCTCCACCTATGTGGCGTGATGTCTGTCTGAAGGCTATGGTTAAACAGAGGTTCTAGTAGTCTCAATAGGTCATGCCTCATTCTATTTAGGAGGCATCATGGGGTATTATCAGGGCCCATCGATGTGGTATTCTTGGCCTTGGAGATCATGTGGATGACCTGCTGTCTAGTGATAGTTGTGGGGTTATGTATGATGAAATTTCCAGAGAGGTGGCCTGGGAAGAGAGAGAGGTGGAACTGGAGAAGAATTTTGGCCACTAGATTTGCAATATCTTTTGGCTCAATGTAGGTGGCTCCATTTAATATTAGTTCTGCCCTGTTGTGTATTAACTTTGAGGTTGCAGACATAGCTAAAGAAAGCCTTGTGGTTGTCCTTGGCCTGGGAAGCTGTTTTACCTCAAATTTGGCTTTAGTTGTCTTTGTATGTTCTGTGAGTTTCTTGTTTAGATTGATGAAATATTTTTTGTCCTGCTGGGCACTGCACTTCATTATTTTTGCAATGACTTTATTCCTTTTGTTGTACAACTGACTTATATTGGGATTCCACCAGGGTAGTTTGCTTTTTGTGTTTACTTAGTATTTTTTCATGCTAGGCAGTTATCTCTATGCATTTATTGACTTGATTGCACAGGATCTGTATGATCAATTCAGGGCTTGGGTGGGACTTGAAATTTTGCCAGGTTATTACTTAAAAGTAGGAGACTTGCCTTAGAATAATTTCTTAATGCTCCAGGGCTAGCAGGGTCCCATGTTTTATTTTTGTTTCAAAGGAGACAGTTTTATAGTCTAACCTCACCAAAGAAGACATTTTGCTATGGGGTACAATGTTTTCCTATGTTTTCCAAGACCCAGTCCAGTATGTTTTAACTCCTAGTGGGCATATGAACTATCTGTTCCAGGGTCTTTGTGTTGACAAAGTTCACGAATCTCTGTGCCTGCAGATCTTGGGTCATGTATGATTTCCAGTTTATAGTGGGGTAGAAAAAGTCACTTATGAATATTGTATTGTATTGTATTGGATCGAATGGTGAGAGATTCCAGTAAGTCTAAGTATGTGTTATGGGATTCCTGGGTAAGGGAGGGGTACCTATAGCTTGCAAGGATATGGTATGTGACTTTATTTATGGTGATATAGATGTTGAGAAGTGCACACATATCATCCTGTTTGACCAGCCTTAAGATATGATTTTTTAATGTAAATTGAGACACCTCCATCCTTAGTCCCTGCCTGTGCAGTAGCTGAACTAAAAATGTGGAAGGCATTGTAGCCCTACTTTCCATGGCTTTAAACCATGTCTCAGTAACTGCACCAACATCTACATTCTCCAAAATGATGAGAGGTTGGAAGGATCCTGGCACTGAGCAGTACCACCATTAGATTTTCTAGGACTGGTTTCACTGAGTCAAACATTTTGTCAGTTTGGCATTGCCTAAAAGGTACAATGGGAAGGATAATACTTTAGCCAATATACAAAAGCCTAGAGGAGACAGGTGCAAACCATGCCTGCCAAAGCAGAGTGGTCTGTAAAACATGTCCTCCCATGCTGACAAATATTGTATACTCATGAAGTGGCACCAACAACTAAGTCCATTATTCATAGGTTAGTACTAAGCTAACTGCCCTTGTGAGCCATTGTAAGCCTAGCCAATTATCCATTGTGAGACTCAAACATTGCACCTTGTGTTTGTAAGGCAAACACCTTAACCATTAGGCCACCCTCCCAAAGTATTATCTTCTGTTCACATTGTAGCATCTCCCTTGGAGAAGGTAGAATCCTTCTCAATGTTAGGCACATACCCACCTGAAACACATAATGTGAGAGCTCCACCATGTATTTCTTCATATAGTCATATAAGGCACAGTCAGTTATGTGTCACACATGCAAAGAGGCCTGATTATAAACCAGAGGACTGTGGTTCAATGAGCAGCCCCAATGCTGCAGAAGTCACCTGGGAGGGGCAAAGGAGTGAAGGAGCTGATCCCACTTACCTCACCTAGGGAAAAGGATGGGGTATGAGCCTGGGAAGACATACTCTATATGAGTTCCTTGGTGGACACTGGGAACCTGTCATTTGTTCTCAGGTGGCAGAGAGGTCTGTTGACTTCTGTCTCTTACTTCCCTGAATGGCACTTCTACACTATAACAATTGCACATTGATCAGTTATTGTTACTTGGACATAAGTAGGGAGAATGTCAAAGTTTAAGGAAGATCCTTTAATCATCAATGAGGTTGACAATATCAGGTACTCACTGTATGACATCCATCCTAGGGCAGTGAAAGATCCACAGGGCCTTCACGCTAGAGGAACAAATGGGCCACTAATACAAGTGCGATAGAGCTTCAACTGACAGAGTGAGATTAGACCAATACATGAAAAAAAAAAAAATAAACACATAAAATGAAAATAAAACAAAGTACGAAAATGCTCTGTTTGACAAACAGTTAAAGGCTAACTGGTGGTCCAAAGTTCTTTAGCATTTACGGTATTATTATAAAGAGTCTGTGTTGATGTGCACATTGTTGTGTGCCTTGCAAAAATTACAAGGTGTTACATGGTATGTTTCCAGGTTTGTCTTCAGATATTTGGTGCTGCTGTATCTCTCCATCACAATGTTATATTTTTTTAGCTGAGGGCACCATAAAAAATGTAAAAAATAATTTAGCATCTACCCTATTTCTATAGTATAAGTAACTGTTACTAAAATGATGATATATACTAAAGTCTTCAATTTTCTAGGGTTAAAGATCAATTTAAAGGAAAGTAATTACAATTAGTTGGTTCCACTGCACATTTTTCAGGTCCTCGCCAAAACGGTGCATGCAATAATCTCAAACTGATTTAGAAACTTGCTTAAATGTGAATGTTATCAAGATTCCATTCATTGTCTATGCTAATGTTTGTGCATTTCTGAAATATGAATACAAACATTCTATTTAAATGGCACTGTCAAGTAAACAGGGTATCATTAAATTTACTTGTGATCCCTTTATAATGTATTTATTTTATGGAAATAATGAAAAAATGTATTTACTTATCCTTAAGCTAGAGAATAATTGCATTTAAGTGAATGGAAACTATGTTTGTTTTCTTGAAAGAAAATTTTATAGCTGCTAGCAATACATGCTTCATCACACAGCACCAAACAAAAGATGAAAATCTGCATCTAATTTTCATACCAAGTACCATATTTTAAAAGGAAATCATGAATACTGTGTTCCTTAGGGCACCAACTATTTTGCAACTTTTTAAAGCAAAATCCCATGTCTAAATCACTTTGATATCTATTTAATTGTTTTATATCCCTTAGCTTTACAACACTGCATTTTGCTAACTAGATAATGGCACACTGCTGCATCATACAGTAATTACTCTAATGTTCTGCATTGTTTACAAAAAAAACAATTGCATAAGGTATCATCATTAATACATTGGTGTATATAATGGCTCACCAATAAATATGCTACTTTGCGATTTCACAGGAACACTGTACAACCAGCCTTGTATGTT
This sequence comes from Protopterus annectens, assembly GCF_019279795.1. Lineage (NCBI taxonomy): Eukaryota > Metazoa > Chordata > Ceratodontiformes > Protopteridae > Protopterus > Protopterus annectens. The sequence goes on along the minus strand of NC_056729.1, from coordinate 26,165,423 downwards.
CAAGCAAACTGGGATACAGTCCAAATGATGTACGATTGTACATCAATCAAACCAGATTACTTTCCAAATCGTGCATGAATTAACATCAAATAGACCAGAGTACACTTGAAATCATGTATAGCTGCATGTCAAGCAAACCAGGTTATAATCCAAATCATGCACGACTGTACATGAAACAAACCAGGTTATTCCCCAAATCATGTATGATTATAAATGATTCAAACCAGGGTACTCTTCAGTTCATGTACCACTGTATATCAGACAACCCAGGGTGCACTCCAAATAATGCATGACTATACATCGAATAACCCAGGGTGCACTCCAAATCATATATGACTATCCATCAAAACAAGCTGGGTACATTCCAAATCATGAATGCTGTACATCAAACAACTCAGCTTGCACTTTAAATCATGTATTACTGTGCATTAAACAAAGCAGGGTATACTCAACATTATGTATGGACTATACATCAAACAAAAGCGGGAACATTCCAAATCATGTACGATTGTACACAAAATGCACATAGAATTTACCATGTTATACTGCAAATAATACATTATTGTATACCAACCAAAACAGGTTCTAAACAATCCAAATCATGTATGAGTTCCTGTCAAACAAACCAGGATTCATTCCTAGTTGGGCATGACTGTAAATAAAAGCAAGCCAAGATGCACTCCAAATCACGTACAATTGTATATCCAACAAGGGTCTACACAAAAACTTGTATTTCCATACATCAGACAAACCAGGGTACACTAAAACCATGCATGATTACATTTTCAACCAACTAGATTGAATTACAAATCATATATGATTGTACATCAAACAAACCAAGAAACAAACTAAATCATGCATGACTATACTTTAAACAAGTACAGGTAGGTACAATCCAAATCATATATAAATGATTATCTAGAAAAGCAAGATACACTGCAAATCATTCATGATTGTATATCAAACAAATCATGGCAAACTCCAAATATATGATTGTATATCAGACAAACCCATATCATACATAATTATACATCAAACAAAATCAGGTAGTACTCAGAATCATGTATGACTGTACATTCAAGCAGGCCAGGATATACTCCAAATCATATACAACTGCACATCCAGAAAATCAGGACACACACAAATCATGTATGATTGTATATAAAATAAACATAGGAAGCACTCTAAATAATGTATTACTATACATCAAACAAATTAGAGTATACTCTAATTCATACACAATCATGCATACAAACCAGGGTCACTCCGATTGATTGCATGTCTAACAAATCAGTGAGTACTCCAAAATCAGATATGGTTCTTTATCAAGCATACACAGGTATATTCAAAATCATAAATGACTGCTCTTCTTACTAACCAGGTTAAACCTGAAATCATACATGATTGTACTTTCAATAAAACAGATATACCTGAAATTATGTATAATTGAATTTTCAACAAACCAAGATATACCTGAAATCATACATGACTGTGCCTCCAACAAACATCATGTATGACTGCACGTTCAGGAATATACACAAAACCATACAAAATAATAAATTTAAGCAAGAAAGGGTGCACTCCAAATCATGCATAATTACTCCTTCAGACAAAGCCAGGTATGCCCTAAATCATGCACTTTTTGAATGACTGTATGTTAAGGCAAAAAAGAGTATATTACAAATCAATTATGACCTTATATCTGTTATGTGGCAACAAAGGTTGATTCCTTGATTATGACCAAGACAATCTAGGATTGATGGAAGGTTAAACAATGGAAGAAGGGATGCAATACGTGATTGACACCAGTTTCCCATTCTAGATGAAAGGTAGCCTGCAGCTATGCTGAATGTCATCAGAAACAAGTGGGCCATTACAAGAAGAATCATCCAAACAAACCATTCCATTGCAGCAGCCAGGTATGCATGACAGTTCTCATGCGCATGAGACCTATATTATGGGCTTACCAGGTGGCTGTTGTTGGATCAAGTGGGGTAGTGCTTAATATAGACAACACTAATGGCTGCCTAGTTCACAGCCTCCGTTGATCACCTCACCCTAAAGGGAACTAATGGGCCAGATGAGGCCTGAGAGAGCTGATGGCTGGCAGACTGTGAGGATACAAATTGTATCATTTTTATTTCACATTCAAGTAAACCAGGGATTTCTCAAATCATTTATGACTTTAAACTCATGCAAACCAAGGTACAATCCAAATCATTTATGACTGTAAATTTAAGCAAACCAGAACCTTCTCCACTTTACCATTGTAAATTCAAGCAAAGTAGAATATAATTAAAGTGATTTATGACTGTGATTTCAGCAGAACATAGCATACTCAGAACATTTTATTGATGAAAATTCAAGAAAAACAGGATATGCACAAAAGCAGCTACTATTCTAAATTCAAACAAATCAACACATGACTAACTCATATTAATTAATAATTAATTTATATTGCAGGCAACCAATGTTTACTTCAAATTATTTGTTATTGCAAATTCAAGAAAAAATCTTGTAGCACCCACAAATCTTTTATGATTGCAAATTCTATCAAGTCAGGGTACATATGAATCATTTACAAGTATACATTCAGGCAATATATTCAAGAAAATTATTTTATACTCTGAATTTTTAATACTGTAAATTTGAACAAACCAGTGGGTATCCCAACCTTTGTGAATTTCAGATCAAGAACTAGGGCATATCCCCAAATTTTTCTGAGTATGTATCCTTGCAAAATATGATATAGTCTAAATCATTTATGAAAGTATATTCAAGTAAATTGGAATATATGACAAATCATTTATGACTGTAAACACAAGCACACCACAGTTTACCCTCAATCATTTATGACTGCCTATTCAGGCAAACTGCATGCACCCTGAATAATACATGATTGTATAGTCAAACAAATAAGGATATGCCTTGAGTCATTTATGACTGCAAATTGACGCAAGCCAGGGTATATAATGAAAAACATATGGCGGTGTATTAAAGAAAATCAAGTATATCATGAGTAATTTATTGCTGCAGATTCAAACAAAGTAGGAGATACTGTGAATCATTTATTAATGTAAACCAAGAAACATTTTATATAATATATTACTGTATTTTCTTATATTTTCAAACAAATCAGGAAATAGCCCAAATCACTTATGACTGTATATCCCAGCAGAGAATGGTATACTTAATACATTTTATGACTATATATTTGAGCAAACAAGAGTTAACTAAAATGCTTTAAATTGTACATGCAAGCAAACCTTTACATATCTAAAATCAGAAATAAGTATATATTCAAGCAAATCATATTTTATTTTGAAATATTTTTGGATGCATTTCAAAGCACTACATACTTAGAATAATTTATGAATGAGCATTGAAACAAAGCAGAATACATTTGTAATTGTTTATAACTGTGTATTCACACCAACCAGAGTCTACTCAGAACCATTTTACCATGTGGCAACACATTTGCTCGATTTTTAACTTTATGGTTACATTTATTTGACTTTAAAAAAAAAACATGACTTAGAATTGCTATATAAGTATTTATGTTAAAAAAGCACTTTCAGACTGACTGCAGATAAATATTTTGACCCACCAGTGACATTTCCGTGGTTAATTACAAATAAAATTGCTTCATATCTCAACATCTGAAACATTTTGATTTCACTGTAATTGCTAGGTTGTTTTCATCCTTCTCATACTGATTTTTATTTCTGTTCCAGATTTATTCTTCTTCTTGCTCTATCTATTCAATTCCATAAATGTGATTTGCCAGCTGTGTTAAAAGAAACGTTTCCTCTAATTATCCGTAAAATATTTCCAAAGTAGAAGTCCCCCAATAATCCCAAACCATGCTTCTTCATTATTTAGTCTCTACTGTGAAGAACTTAAACTGGTTGATTGATTATTTAGCTCAGGTTAACGTTCTTATATGGGGTCTGGGGTTGTGAGAAATGCAATGGATCACACTGACTAAAGTGTTAATAATGTGAGGGTTTCCATTTTATGGGGTTAGTTGATATATACGTGGTGAATGAAAGTACTACTCATACACTGGAGGTGGGGAGAGTTTATACCTTTAACATATCTGAATGTTGTATGATGTAGCACATGAAAGTAATAGTGAGTGATTTGACATGTAATAATGGCAAATCATGAGGGATATACTAAGGTTAATACAGCAATGGAAAGGGGTGAAGAAGCTGCTGCATGTTTTATGATGTGCTAATTAGGCGGCAACAAGGTGTGACCACTCTGTGTTTTATATGGAATGTAGTCACAGGAGAACAAGGGGATGTGGTTAGTATTGTTGGCATTCACTATACTAGATGGAGATATGCCTGGAGTTACTGCTGAACTTTTAACACTTGTTGCAGAAGGCTATGCATAGATGATATATATAGTTTGATGGTCAGGATGGAATAAAATCCTTTATATCTTGGCCCATTCTTCTGAGTAGGTTAATGCCATTCCTAATCCTGTCTGGAATTGACTTTCTCTTTGAGAAGAGGTTCTATTCAGTGTTACTTAGGGTAATTGTTCATTTTGGTGACTCTAAAAGGTTTAGGTGACGGTGACATCTGGCTCTGAGTAAAGGGATGTTGACTGCTAACATGGCCAGGCCCTATCTTATGAAACATCTGAAATGACCAGGTAAATAACTCAGTTTGTTTGTTACTAATCAAACCAATGGTAGTATAGCAATAATGATGTGGGTGTAGTATATTGAAGATTTACCCATGGCTGGTGTGGTTTAATCATGAGGGTGAAGCCTGAGTGATTAAACAAAGACAACCATGGGTAAATCATTGTATAATAGCTATTTATATCCACTTGATGTGCACTCTTTTATTTAAATTATTTAAATTAATATTTTCTTCTCAAACAAATAACAGAATTATGAAAATTTACATCATATTAATTTTTGTAAAGTTGTGAATAATGCTGTAGCTCTCAAAATATCTAGAATTTGATACAGAAAGATTCTCTTAATACAGAGTGCAAGATTATGCATGGTACTTTAGGTATGCTACATTTACAATGCTTGACACTGCAGTTATAGCAATGAATGAATGAATAAATACATAAATAGATAAAACTCCTCATAGAAATGTGGTATAATAGCAGACATTTTATAACACTTGTGATGACACCACTGCCAACCAGTAATCAAGGATCCTCAATTTTCACCACTGGCAACAGTGGGGGATGTTCACTGGGAGGATGACAAGTACACACACACACTATTTTCAGATGCAACTCACTGCATCATGTTCAATTTCCCTTAAGAGCACACAGAGACCACAGTCAGTCCAGGGCTGGTTTCTCCCTCTTTCTCTCCCCACTGGCACAGCTATAGAGTTGAGTCCTTAGCCAGGATTCCAAGCCAAGTCCTCCAACACTCTCTCTATCCAACCAGTACTTTGTGTCCCTGCCCAAGTTGCTGACACACACTCTTGGCAGATTTGTTTTACACACACACACACACACACACACACACACACACACACAAACACGCACACAGACACGCACACACACACACACACACACGCACACACACACACACACACACACACACACACACACACACACACACACACACACACACACATACACCTGGGAAAGGCTGGCACAGGTTTACTAGCTATGCCCCCTTTTGCCCAGACTATAAGGTAGTTATCACGGATCTATATTAGAACATTAAATATTCTAAACAGCGAATGCTGACATGAGCGAAAATGCAGGACCTCAAAGTTTTTTTTTTTATTGAGGTAATGTGAAGACTGGAATATTTGCCCTTTCTTCACTGTAGTGTGATCTCGGAGTTGTAATATATATTTAGCGGGGTGGGGGGCACAGCCTCTCACAAAAAATTTTTTGAGGTCCTGCATTTTTGCTCATGTAAGCATTTGCTATTTAGAACATTCAATGTTCTAATATAGACACAGTTATCACTGCCACAATAACCCCTTATTAACTACTTTAAAGACCTTAAAAAAGGGTGTCCAGTCTTACTGTGTAATATTAATATTAATATAAATGGTACTATGGCCAAGAGCAAGGGTTTTAAGAGTGGCCCAAACAGTGTCACCAAATAAATATGCAGGTACTGTCAAAACTTAAATATCTCTACACAGATCAGCCGCAATTAAAGGTTTAAATATATTTAATAATAAATAATAAAATAAGAAGACAATACTAAATATGTATTCACAGTGACATCGGAGTTCAAAACCACAGGAAATATTTAAAACAACATTGCATCACAGTCAAATAAATAAAGAAAATTATCTAAACTAAACTTTACTATATTCCTGAGTCTAAGGCAATTATTATAACCTAAGAACTTACTAACAGAGCAAGGCAGATGTGGCAAATGGCTCTTCTAGTTGTTGTCAGGTGCAAGATAATGCAGAATGCTATGCCTCACAAGAAACTTTTCAAAATAATATCTCAGATATTACTGCTGGGATAGCTTGCAGAATGACATCACTTCTTTCATCTGATTTCTAGTCTCCAGGAAAAAACCCTCATTGCTAAAGCTGGCAGTATTTAGCATCTACTTGTAAAAATATCCAGAGAAGGGCTTCCCCTCGGATCTTTGGCAGATGCTGGAAGTCTAAAAGAATTGCATTCCTTCATGCCTTTAAGACTAGTAATTAGTTCACCCTAAAGACAATACCAAAAGTTTCTTAGTACAGACATTGTGTCTCTTGCTGCATTGAAAACTGAAAGATACCATCTTTTATGGCCTAGCCATAAAGTAATTTAATTTCAGTTATCTTTCTGAAGTTTGATGGGTGAAGCTGCCCTCCTGTATTCCAGTTTCCACTGTTAAAATATATACATTTAAACAGTTACAATAGTGCATGTACATTTCTGTTTTCTTCCAGTAGTGGACACTGTGGATCCATTTTAAACACAAGCATTTTAAAAATACCCTTTCAACACATACATGACTGTACATGCAGTTTGATATACACATGACATACAGTTCTAATACATTTGTAACACAAGTATCTTGTATAAATCAATTTGATATTCACCAATGACATATAATTATTTACAAAATTCCAGCTAGCTGGGCTGGCAGTATCTCCTTTCATCACAGCACTATTCAAGTAATAGCTGTTTAGGTGAAGTCTTATGCAATTTGTAACTTAGGACTTCTTGTTATTCTAAGGAGATCCAGTATCTGTCTGCCTGGGATGACATGTCTGACAGACCTCGATGCTTTGTCAGATATGGCCTGCATCTGTCACCCCTGGGCTTCCAGATACTGGCTGAGGCTCTTGCCACCCCTTTAGTGCCTTTTTTAGGCAGTGTTCAAAGACCAAATTACCACTGTAACAGCTCCAAAAAAATGCAATATGAGGGTCATGCTGCTCAATGTTAGAAGTCTAAATCTCAAAATGCACTCGCTCGAAGCACTCCTTAAAATGGAGAGCATCAACATTTTTGCCATAACAGAGACCTGGTTCATGGCAGCAGAAAGCACTCCTGCACTACCAGGCTACAACTCATTCCACACCTTTCAGCCCCAAAACTTGGACTGAAGCTCCAAAGGCAGTGGTGTTTCCATATTCATAAAGGATGCGCACACCTCCAGACTGGTAGCTCAACATAATGCATCTGAGATACTTCAGGTGCAGCTAACATTGGGTAAGACAGCAATTCAGGTTGTAGCCTATTATAGGTCCCCAACCATGTCTCAAGACTCAAACTCCATGTTCCTATGCACCCTGGAGAATGTTAGTGTCCAACCTAACATCCTCATACTGTATGACTTCAACTACCCCTCCATTAACTGGGAAAGCTACTCATGTACCAATACACTTGTCCAACGTTTCCTGGAATTCATTAATTCCAATGCCCTGGGCCATCTCGTTCTTACCCTCACTAGAGGTAGCAACATCTCTGACCTGGTCATTACCACGTCCCTCCAACCCCCCCCCCCCGCAAAGGAAACCACCATGAAAAACTTCTCCAAAGCTAACTTTGGGCTCCTAAAAACAGAGGTGGCTAACTTCATGGCATCCATGCAAATGGAGAATAGTTGCATGACAGTGAAATTATACAACAATGCACTGTACAAACATGTACACAAATCATGGATCTCGCCATACCCAATAGAACCAAGATGCTCACCTCCAAAAAAGGAAGCCAATCTGGTAGTCCCCTGCCATAAACAAACTCTACAACAGAAGGAGGAAACTGATGCAAAATAAGGTGAAGTCCCGAGACTGGAAAAACTCTCTTATCAGCCTCAACAAAAAGTTGAGATCCCTCATCGAATCCTCCAAAGCTAGCTATGAAAACAGAATTGTAGCATGTAGTAAAGACAACCACAAGGCCTTCTATAGTTATGTAAAAAATCTCCACGGCAATACCAAGATTTGATCTGAGCTACTGCACAATGGTGCCTCCTATGCTGATTTGATCTGAGCTACTGCACAATGGTGCCTCCTATGCTGAGCCAACAGATATTGCCAATATACTGGCCGACAGATTCAGTGCCAACTTTACCCCTCTCTTCTCCCCTAGAGGACCAATCATAATACCAGTTGATTGCCAGGTACCCAGTATTACTGCTGCACAGGTTAAAACAGCACTGTCCAAGGCCAAGAATACAGCTTCTATGGGACCTGACAATATCCCTGGCTGTGCTCTACATGAACTACAGAGTGAACTGGCACCTCAAATGTGTGCTGTGTTCAATCACAGCCTCATATTAGGCTTTGTCCTGCTACAGTCATCCTTCTCCAGAAAGGAGGTGTGACTACAGACCCTGGGAACTATCACCCCATTAGCCTGATGAGTCTGATATGCAAAGCTATGGACCTAATAAATAAAAATATAGGGAATCTCCAAACTCTGGATCCCACACAGTTTGGTTTTGTGAAGGGTAGATCATGCCTGCTCAACTTGGTCGACTTCTTTGAGTCAGTCACCAGAGCTGTGGATAAAGGCAAGGTGGTTCATACAGCCTAACTTGATCTGGCCAATCCCTTTGATACCATTCCCCACTCAGGAATCATAGAAAAACTCACTAAGCTTGGCATCAACCCCTATATCACTAGGTGAGTTGCAAATTGGGTCACAGATAGAACCTACTGTGTGAAAGTAGCTGACTCCAAGTCAGACTGCCGACGGGTCATGAGTGGAGTCCCACAGGCTTTGGTCCTGGGTCCTCACCTGTTTGGTATCTACTTCTCTGAAGTCCAGGTCAATACGAAGGGTCTCTGGCTGACAAAGTTTGCATACAGTTTCAAGTTGGGAGCTATTATTAACTCTCCAAGTGATGTTGATATCCTACAGAAGGGCCTCACTGAGACCAACAACTGGTGTCAGAACCATGGCCTTAAGCTCAATGCCAAAAAATGTGTCGTCATCCCCTTTGGGAAAAAAACATTTCCCATGAATTACCACATCAATGGTAGTCCACATAACACAGAAGGAGTTATAAGAGATCTGGGAACACAGGTTGACAGCAACCTCTCTTTTGACCACCACATTGCCACTGTGATCAGAAAGTCCTTTTATGTGGCACATCTCATTACTAAGGGTTTTGCATCCAGGAAGAAAGAGGTCATTGTCTCCCTCTACTCTTCCCTCATTAGCCAATCATTGAGTACAATGCCCCATTGGCATGCACCTCACTAGACACCTGCAACAACTGGAGAGGCCGCAAACGTACCTTCACAAAGAGGATCCTAGGCCTTAAACACTTGTCATATTTGGACATACTCAAAAAACTCCAACTATTCTCTCTCTCATATCGCGTATTTAGTGGCGATCTCTGCTTGACTTACAAAGCCATGTTTGACCCAGCTCTGTTAGAAATGCTACATCTAAAGAAATCCCAATCCCTCTGCACCACATGCTCCAGAGATCTCAACCTCATTACCACAATCAACAGAACATGCTGGAGGGACAGGTTTATAACCCAGAGACTGCACATGCTATGGAATAGACTTCCCATAGATGTCAGGCAGAGCACCTCACTGGCTCTCTTCAAGAGAAATCTTGATTAGTGGATGGGAAATAGAAAATTCACCCCAGGGATCACTCCAGTGGCTCTGCTTGACAGAGACACTGGGAACTAAGGTCGGGTGGCATGATACCAGGGTAATCCTATGGGCTAGGCTCCACGGCCTTTAGCCTAGTGCACACCTATGAACCTATTATTCAGCGTATTGTATACCATTGTATACCATTATGGTTTGGCGAGAGGAATCAGATTTTCTTTGTAGAAAGTATTAGCTTGAAAAGGAGGATACAGGCATCCAGGAGTCAGTGAATGAGCAACCACATGCCCTATTATAATGGAGTACATGGGTGCGTATGTATACACACATATATATATATACACACACACACACACACACACACACACACACACACACACACACACACACACACACACACACACACACACACACACACACATATATAGATAGATAGATGCATAAATGTATACGCATACTTTACTAAATGACATGCATACAATCATATAAAGTAGATGTATTGTACAGGATCAACAATGCAGCAAAGGACATTGTAATAAGAATTTGCATTGATTATATCAGCTACATAACTCAATATTTCTGTCATGGAATGAAAAAATGTTATTCCATTTGCATGCATTTTTAATCAGTCTACCAATCTAGTTACTTTACAGGGACTATTAGTTGAAATTGTCATGGCAGGTTTAACAGCTGCATCTAGTAAATGGTCAGCCCCAGATACAAAAGCCATCCATTTCATATAGATGGGACATTTGTTTATACAGTGTCCCATTAAGGATATGTGTGCTTCAAAACAATAATCTCTTGGTTTGGCAATTACAAAACTTCATTGCTCAAACGGTTCTTTATTTGCAGTTTTTCAGACAGATAATTGTATGGGGATTAATGTAGGTCAGCTCTGTATAAGTACCTCCTATTACATCTACTTAGTCCTTCCTTTGTCTCAAAACTGTGGAGCTTCCATATATTTGTATGACCAATGAATACAGTATCCACTAGCTGTAAGTGGTTATCAACTGTATTTTGGTTTTCCTAAAGTTTCCATAAAGGAAATATCTTAGGTGATTTGTAATATATCGCTTTTGCTTTTGTTGAGCTTTCTGTCAAACTGGTTGCATGTTTAGTATTTTTTTCTTGTAGAAACAGGGTAGCATGAAAGGGAAACGTGAGCTACAATGGATGGTTTCTATATTCAATATGAGCTAGAAGATTGACTTGACTGCATTTGAAACACATCCTTCATGATATGTTTTACAGTTTGGATAAAGCTTTTGACTTGTCCATTAAACTGTAGATTCCTTGTAAAAGAAATACTGCACAAAATTCCCAGCTTTTTGAAAATATACAAAATTCAGGATTAATAAACTGTGGACCATTATAAATGTTGAGAATGTCAGAGATACCAAGTCAAGAACAAAATAATTTTATCTGTGTGATGTATGTTTGTGAAGATTATTTCTCAGCTTAATGACTTAAGGACACTGCAAACCAGTCACTGCAGATGACTTACTGATTGTGGTTGAACTGAAACAAATCAGCTACTTCTTCACTCTGTGGTTTGTCTAGAATTCCATGAGTTATTAAAAGGCCTCAGGTGTTGTTCTTATCATGTATGTTACATGTGAACGTTTTTTTTACAAAAAGTTTTATTGAATAAGAAATACTTGGCCAGAAAATGATGGTACATATACTTTCTTTACTGAGTACTACATGGATTCCTTCCAATATCTGGTTATATATCTGGTTTATCACAATCACTCTATTAAACAATAATTTTTTCCAAGTCAAGACTTTCAACATGAAGAGTGAAACAGACTTGAATTGGCTAGCAAACCTTTCCCTTTATATATGGCCAGGCTGTCAGTACTAATGTTTTAAACAGTTGTAGTTCTAAGCCCTGTTAAGTATGACAGATAAAGTCATGAAGAAAATTATCAAGTCAAGTAAATAAATCAACACATTTTGCAAAAAATATGAAATAAAATAACTGAACTCAGATGTTTTTTTCCAGCTTTTAAACCCATAATACTATATACTATACTTTGCTTCTACGGCATAACAGACTGTACTGAACAAATGTAGGAATCAAAGTCTCTGAGAAAATGCAAATCATGTGCTTCATGAATATGTGAGTTATGTTCCCTGCCAGTCTAAGTCAATGACTCTGTGACTGTATAAATCATGGTCATCAAGATTTCATAATTCATCTTGACTGATCATAATGTGACCTTTAATATTCTGCATTTGCATCTGCATATTGTGAATTCACTTTATCATGACCAGTAGTACACAAACAAAACATTTCAACATATTTGTTTGCTGTACAGACATAATACGAAATGATAAATTGCACTTTTTGTTTTTATACATACAACTCAATATGACGCAGTACATTTCATTTTATGACTAGAATAAGTAATTAATGAAGCTTTTGACTTTGACAGCAAGCTTCACAAACTCAGCGCTTTACATACACTTTCAGTTGTACTACTGAATTCTGGTTTTATATGTAGCTTAAATTGAATACATCTTCACTTATACACAGCTTTTCACAACAGTGATTTTTTGTAGGGTCGACTACAGGTGTTCATGTTTTATTAGCTCTCACAACATCTGGTTGTTGCTACTTTCTTGAAAAAGCAAGTGTCTGAACTACTACCATCCTGATCTCCCCTTCCTGCATGTCCCTACCAACAACAGATGCTATACACTACATAGACCTACAGAAGTTAAATCCTAAATCTAAAACTCCTATCCAGTTTCCAAACTGACTCCAAATTTTTCAACCTTAAACTTCCATGCCCCCTTCCAAACCTTAAAGTCTCCCACTGTTGCCTAAATATAAAACTGCAACCCTTCTCCCTAAACCTAAATTTATATTCACTCCCTAACCCTAAGTTCCCTAAACTTAAAACTCCAAACCCCTGATTGCTCCCTAACCCTAAAACTGCCCATATTGCTCCCTAAACCTAAACTCCACCCCTAAACCTAAATTCTGCTATCACACCCATACCCTAAAACTCCGTTCCCTTAAACTACTCCTAAATTCTATTCCCAGACAGAAAATTATCTGTTTTTGAAAACAGTTATCATTTGTGTTGAGACTGTGTACACTGTCTTTTTACTGGGCAGAGAAATGCATGAGTGCTGTCAGAAGTTTCTAGTACAAGTACTGGAGTCCAAACCACTCAAGACCTGCTGTTTTGAAGCTAGGGCTCAACCTTCTTGTAGTTCAAGTAAGCTGCTGCTCCCAGTTATGGGAAAGGAGTGCTGCTTACGCTCAAACCTGAATATGAATTCAGGCAAACAGCAGTGTGGAGGGATGCAACGAATGTTGACAAAATACTGATATCAACTTTGTTTGGTATTTTATATAACTACATCAGCCAACAATGTGATTATTATTACTTCTTGGTGTCTACCAACAGTTTATGAAGTTATGTAGCTTCTTTTATTCATATCTGGCTTAACTCATAGCCCTACCACAGGTTTTCCAGGAGTGATGTGATGATGTGAGGTAGTGCCAGCTATGCCAGGAGAAGTAAGGTAGTAGATGTTACATAGGCCAGCATAACTAGCTGGAGTTTTGTAAAGAATTATATGCCATTTGTATATCAAACTGATTTGTACAGCTGTTTGTGTTAAAAATGCATTTGTAAAGTTGCTTTTGTTAAAAAAAATGTACTAACAGTGGGTCCTGCTGGACAGAAAAGAAGTACACCTGCATGTCAGACTATATTCTAACTGTTGAAATGAATATATTGTAACAGAGGATAGTGGAAAAGAAGAGGTTGATCTCATTCCAGCTGACTTTGAAATATAGTCTGAAATTAAATTACCTGGTTTAGGCCATAGAGATTGTATCTTACAGTTCTGACAGCAGCCAGAGACAAAATGTTTGTGAAAACCAGGACAAGGAATCCTACTGTATTGTCCTTAGGGTGAACTAACTACTACCCTGGAAAGGTGGATGTTTTTAAAATAGTTTTATAGCTTTCAGATGCAATAACGCATCTTAGTAAAGCTGTGTGTGTGTGTGTGTGTGTGTGTGTGTGTGTGTGTGTGTGTGTGTGTGTGTGTGTGTGTGTGTGTGTGTTTGTATACGGTGACACATATGTGCTAGATTCTGGTTCAGTTTATAGTAAAGGGGACAGTGTGGGAACCAGAAGTTAGATGACCAGATGTGCATGATGTCATTCTGTAAACTAGCAATGAAATGATGTTTTAATACTAGATGAGACAGAAGTCTCAAGGCAGTCTATTTGTGAAACCTGACAAAGAAAACCACTCATCCACTTCATCTTGCCTTGCTCCAGGAAGTGAACTAGGAGACAGTAATTCTTTATATCACTCCGGGAAAATATAGTGAGATTAGTTAAGTACTGTTTTTCTGTATCTGTGTGAATCTTTCCATTGGTGTAATGTTTAATATTTCTTTTGAGTGAAATTCTGGTGTTTATTTTACATAGATATTCAATATCTTCATGTTCTTTTTGTTGTTTATTATTAAATATATTTAAAATTTTAGGTCTTTTAGGGAATATTTTAACCCTTGAGAGTGCTTATATTTATTTGGTGATACTGTGGTCACTCTTGAAAACCTTGCATTTGGTCAAAGTACTACCATTTGTATAAGTGCTAATTTTACTAAATATAATTGGATACCCCGGTAAGAGCTATAGAGTAACTGGCTTTGAAGTGTTCTGGTGTCAGTATTTGCCTTATAGTCTGTGCAAAGGGGGCATAGCTGATAAATCTGTACAGCCTTTCCCAAGTGTATATGTGTGTGAACTTCAAATCTTAAAGAGTGTGTGTGTCAGCTACTTAGAACAGGGACACAGACCACTGGTTTCACAGAGAGGGTGGTGGAGGACTTGGCTTGGAACACTTGGCTGAGGGCTCAGCTCTACAGCTGTGTCAGTGAGGAGTCTTATTTGAAACCTGGAGATAGAAAGATAGGGAAACCCAGCAAAAGGACTGAGTGTGTTCCCTGTGTCCTTTTAAGGGAAATTGTGCTTGGTGCAGAGAGCTGCATCTGGAAATACTGGGTGTATCAGTTTTTGTTCCAAGTGAATGTCCCTCACAGGTGTCAGTGGTGAGGATTGACATTCCTTGATTACTGGCCCAGAGGAGGGACATCACAAGTGATATCACACAAGGCCATTTACTGGAGGATGTAGGGTAGGCACTTGAACCATGGCTGATGACACCGATCAGAAATGCACACTCTCAAACAAGAAATAACATAGAGTTTGTGTTTGGGCTGTTGAAGTCACAGTTTCAGTGCCTAGATACATCATGGGGATGCTCTGCTGTATGATCCAAGTACCTGTGCTGAAATTATTACAGTCTGAGCTAACCTACATAATATCATCCTGTGAAAACAGCTGCAACAGGAATATCAAGGACTAGGAACACATCCCACCACCACTGATAAGGTCGCCACATCCACACGGAGGTGAGGAGTCAGAGGGGCAACCCCCAACTGCTGTGGGTGTAGGTGGATGTAGGAGTGCACAATATGCCCTCACCCTGGCCAAGAGGCAACAGATAGTACACATGCTCACCACCTAGGGGGTACAACTTTCACCCTATGCATACCTCTCAACTGTAATATTTTCACAGACTGTCCAGATTTTTGTTTCATATTTTTGCTCCGGTTTTCATAAAACTGAGGTTTTCTGTGAAATTAATGACAGATATTTAATGATAGAAGTTAGAAAATAATGAAAGACATTTGAGTTTCAGACTTCATGTCCTTCAGGAAAGTCATGCTAATGCAAAATCTGTTATTCTATCTACTTTCACAGTTGATAAGAGCAATATCTAAAAAAGTGTCCCTATTTTTAGGCCTTTGTCCCACTATTATTTATGGCTTTGTCCAGATATGTTGCTCTAAGTGGTTGAGAGCTATGATCCTATGCAAATACATACATTAAAATTGATGCTAGGCAACACTCACAACCTTTACTTACCCATGTAATGGCTATGTACTGCTGGCATAAGACAGAGTCAGCCCAAATTACAACATTTGTAAGTGTAGGACTATCAAGGTAAGTGCTGAATGTGTAAAATTAATTTAGTTGGTATGTCTGGCTATCTGTATGGGCATTCTATATGAAACATGCATGCGAGTGCCTGCAAGAACACAGCCAAACTCTGTGCTAGCACTACATCCTAGCATGTTGGACAGGTGTGAGCCATGTATGGCAGAGGTATCAGTTCATTGTCATTACACCTGAGCACAAAAACTGAGCTGGCAATGAGTTGCATTGGCATGTTCATGCCCATGGTTAGACATGCTACCTGAACATGACTGATGTCTGCTAGGCAAGCTCTTCTCACAACTACTCTCATGCCCATGACCTTGTAGCCTACTAACTCTGGATGTAGACACCTCAAACACTGATTGAGCAGTGGAAGTAGTGCCACTATGGGAGTAGAATTGGGCACAGTCATGTTGGCGAACACCAGATAATGTTGCAACCCGTAGGTCACCTGGATGATGTCCCCATCCCAGCAGATGTTGCATCACAGACAAGGCCCATTCTATTGTGGCATTCATCCAATCAACTGAATTGAACACACAGTGGAGGTAGTCCTGCACATCAGCTTGTGTCAGATCTAGAACTCTAAGCATGTCCTCGGTGGCTGTACTGGAACATGCCTGTGCATCCACAATGGCCCTAAACATAGTCAAGTGGCACGTAAAGACACACCAACATTAGGCTGGAGGGCAGACAACAGGCCTCCTCTGATCACCCCTATCAACCGTCCTGCATGGCATTTCACCCACACTTGCCAGAGTCAACTGACACTAAAACTGCAGTAACCACAGTACCCTGATCAATTGTGCCACCCTCAATATGTCCACTTTCTGATGGCTCAGTGGAATAGGTATGCATAGGCATACTGACTGTGTCTGAAGGAAATCCAGGGGAGGTGTGAGTCACAACCTCAGTGTTAGATTCAAACCCTGCACCCCCTGACAGTGGATCTGTTTGGCCACCACCATCATCAGTGCCTACCAATACTCCACCATAAGGTGGTAGGAGTCCTACACTTCCACTGTAAACATCACCTGTGATAATAAACAGCAAACACAGGAACAAAATTACTACTCCCAAAAATATTAACCCAAAATATCTGAACAAAAATAACACTGTTTACATGATTACAAATGCTACAGGAGTACAGACACTCATTACACACTCCCCACACATACCAATAATATAGATAAATAATGCTTAGTAATAAGAAAATAAATATTTCCTTACCATATGCAGATGTCTCAATGCTTTGCAGGGAGAATAGGCCTGGAAGAAATGAAGCAATGAAAGGACAGCAACTAATAATCATAATGGGAGTAACACAGAGGAAGTGAATACACAGATGCCTATATGTCCTGTAAGAAATAGCTCTAACTGAAACTTAGGAACCACTAGAGAACAAGGCAAATATAATAAACCACAAAGGCCACAGAAACACAGCAGCAAAGTTTAATTCACTCTAGCGCCTCGGCTAATGTCTTCAAGTAATACATAAAAACTAAAAAATACATGATCTTATATATTAGCTAACACACCCATCAATAAAAATACTAAACACTAATTAATTATCTCCAATTAAAATCAGTGTTCAAACCCCCATATTTCAGTATGAACAAAGCGTCTTTATACAGCAAATTGTCCTTGAGTGATGTAATTTCATCCCAGTTTACAAAAACATGTTCCATAATACATTTTAAAGCCCTATAATTACTATCATGATAGTCCTTAAAGTGCTGAGCTATAGGACTATCTTTACTGTTGTTTTTATATCTCTCACATGTTCCTGAATTCTTAATTTGAACATTCTTTTTGTTTCACCTATATACAACCTTTGACAAGAACATCCAAGAATATAAACCGCACTAATACTGTTACATGAGAAGCCTTGATTGGGACAAAATGTAAAACCATTGATGTTAATAAAATAATTAACAATAAATGGACAAATCAAACAGTTGCCACAAGCAACTGTACCCTTCCTAACAAAAGGAGAACTAACAATTCTGGAATTAGGCACCTTAAATTTACTATGTACAACCAAATCACACACACTGCATCCCTTCTTATATGAAACTAACAATTTTTGTTGAATATTTTTTATCAGAATGTCATCCTTAAATAACATAGGCCAAACATATTCCAAGATCTCTTTAATTTTTATTACTAAGTATATTATAAATAGTAACAAAATAAATATTCCTATTATTAGTGCTATAATTATCACAGTTTTTCCAACGACTCTTAAAAAAGGAAGGGTCAGGTTCATTTTCACATCCTAATGTGTTTACATGCTGTCTACTGTAAGTAACACTGTACCTATGACAACATTCTATTTAAAGCCTCATCAACTGTTTTATAATCATATCCCCTATGAGTGAACATCTCATAAGTCTATTGAACCTCAGCATCAAACATATTATCTTCACTAGCTTATTCAAATGGAGAAATTCTCCATATGGCAAAGAAGCCAATAAATGGGGAAATGGCAACTAGTGCCATATAAGAATTCATTAATTGCTCCATTTTTTTCTATATACAGATGTTATAATAGTCCCACCAGAATTACTTTTCTGACATAAATCCAAAAATTAAGTTTCTTTCCTATTTTAATCCATCACATTTAAAACAAAACTATTATTATGTAAAAAATCAACAAAATTTTGAATCATCTCAATACCCCCCACATACAAAAATAAGATCATCATGTACTTAAAAAAAATCTTGATGATGGCATGTGTCTCTGATGTTCCCTACCTATCCTCAATCAGGGTCTCCCCAAACTTTTGTATCCATCACCATCCCTGTATCTGTCTTGTCTGTCTGCACCTGCTTCATCACTTAACCTACTTACCTGATCCTCATATTCATATGTCCTTTCCCCATCTTTCCTCTCTTCTTCAAATCCCAAAAAACAACAATGGGCACCTGTCCCCCCCCAAAAAAATGTCCCATGCATAGCTCTCCACTTGGCATATTTGTCTTCTCAACACACTTAATTTGGTCAAATTGGATATACAACATTATTGTGTTGTGTCACCCATACATGTTGTGGTGACACTCTAAATTCATCCAATTTTCTATAAATGTTCACATTAGTGTGTTGAAGAAGTGGATATATATGGATCTTTACTAATTCCCTCCTGAAAATTTCTTCATTGCATCCCTTTTTCTCTTCCCTCTGCTCCCCCCCTCCAGTTTACCATTTTCCTACCAACCCCATTTTCACACCTTTGATATGGTCAAAAATAGAGTCATACACCATACAAATGGCCAGAAAGAGCCCATAAAAAGCCATCACTTTTCATCCTCTGCATTTGCACAGAGTTTGACATTGTGTATGACTGTCGAGTGGCATTCAATGACTCTATACATTTGATGGCAAAACCTGGTGAGTTTTTGCCATCAACTGCTCTACTCTGGTTATATCCATGCAATGGTGTTTAAACGTGCTGCACTAAAGGAACACAGAGTTAAAGAAGAGTAAAGATACAGCTTTGAAATACTTACTCTTACAGTTCATCAGACTGCAAGTTTCTACGTGGAATGTTGACAAATCACTTGACAGGAGATTATTTTTGCCCACAACATCAAGGGCTCAATTCCAGATTCACTTCACGTCATTTCTTAGTGTTGTCTTATAAGTGTATTATATGTTTAACCACCCACACTTAACATTTGCCAAATTTATGAGTTTTGATGGAGATATATTGAATACTGGCTAAAAATGAGTATTTGAACTGACATCCATCCCCACAACTTTGACATATTTATCCAGCCATGTTCTTCTTGTCATAAGCCTGTTTTCCCTCTCCTAACTCTTCTTTACCCTTATGTCAGTCACTTCATGCTATAGACCATGGCAGATTAATAATGAGAACAGACCAAAACATGTCCATGAATGTTCCATTATACCAATCGTTGTTATGTGTATGTCCATTTCTCTTTGTATTCACTCATTCACTCCCATCACTCTTTACATGTGTATATCTATTAGGCTGATGAATATACAGGTCATCTCATGATTTCTACATACTGACATGACTCTTCTGATGGATGATACAAATGTGTTACCTTAGTTCAATAGTTTATCAGTGCTTCTGTAGTGTATAAGCTTTAAAACCTGCTGTAAGATTTCCTTCGTGCCATGTTCAGGTGATGATGGATAAAATGTTCGTCTAATGTAATATGGAAACTGTTCTTACTGAGATGAATCATACTGCAAACACTTTTCAGAATATCCAGTCCTACACAAATACAGTAGTTAGCATATCTGATGAGTCATAATAATAATTTCAAAAGATGTTACACCCCTTATTATTCCTAGAAATCTGTCCACACAATTAACTTGTGACTTGCAGTGAGACTAGTTGTAGAACTGCATTGAAGTAGTCATTACTGATAACATTTGGGAATGACACATACTTTAGTCTAGTCATTGATTGTCACATTTGCAGTCCTGATCACATTTACTTACCTAATGCCATCCTGTCACCATTTTTAAATAAAAGGGAAAAATCTTGATTTGAACTCTGGATCTTGTGCTCTCACACGCTGTACCACAGAAAAAGCTAGGCAGGAGATGTATTTTCCACAATCTGTACTGTCCAGATTGCTGATGGCTGTGCTTTGCCATGATCCTGATTGCATGAAGGAAGGTGAACCAAGTTAAATCTTAAACTTTTTTCCTTACATATAGGGACTCATTTGCTTGGCACTTAACATTGCCCAAATGTGGTAGGCAATGGCAACAGTTATTAACATAATAAAACTTTGCCTACAACACTTCAAACATAGGCTACATCATGAACATCACAGTACCTGTCAGCAAATTCTCACATAGCATATCTTGCAAACTACTTCACAAGTTCAAGTTTAATACATGCAATGTGAATCACACATGCACTAACAGTTTGCCATCATCTGCACAAATCAGTTTCTTGGTGATGCGCTGTGTAAAAACGTGTTTCACATGCCTTACACTGGTTACTGGGTTGTTGATTTTCATTACATGGAAATACATTCATAAACACAGGAGAAGGGCATGGACTTGTGTGCTTGACAGAACATGCACTTTCTGATATTCACATATGCACTGCAGCAATGGACTTGCAAATGATATATCAGTACTTGGGCCATTGTCAAAGAATAGGTTTATATTGACACTCGACATTGGACATCCATGAGAATGTGACATTGATATTGTCAGTAAATTCTATCAATGTGGACATCACTTCATCTGAATATGAAGACATATATCCCCACCCTTGTAGTACTGGTGTTACCAATGAGTGAGTGAGAGTGTGTGTGTGTGTGTGTGTGTGTGTGTGTGTGTGTGTGTGTGTGTGTGTGTGTGTGTGTGTATCTCTGTGTGTGTCTGTGTGTATGTGTGCGCACGCACGCGCGCGCGCTCATGTGTGTGTGTGTGTGTGTTATCTAAACAAGATCCTGAGAAACAGGTATACTTATGGCTCAGTTCTGCAAGATGCCTTCATGACAGCTTCTTTCAAATAGGTTACCAGGATGTATTTAAATGTAAATTTGCAAATTGCAGTTCGTATCCCAAGTCCTGACTTTGCACACAAGTCTCATAACAGTGTATGTTACCTGTGAGACTATGAGGGCATCCTTTATAAAAAGCACTGTGAGAGTAATAAAATCAGACATCTGCGATGTCTT
The DNA here is from genome assembly GCF_019279795.1 of Protopterus annectens. Classification (NCBI taxonomy): domain Eukaryota; kingdom Metazoa; phylum Chordata; order Ceratodontiformes; family Protopteridae; genus Protopterus; species Protopterus annectens. The sequence continues at coordinate 26,143,657 of NC_056729.1, read as the reverse complement.
GAGTGTTTAGTACTGTGTTCTCCAGCTTGTTTGTGTAACTAGTAAAGTAGGGGTTTGAATCGCACAACAGTCAACGTGTGTGTGTGTGTGTGTGTGTGTGTGTGTGTGTGTGTGTGTGTGTGCGTAGTCATAAGAACTTGACTCCAGGTCCTGCTGCCCTCACTCAAGTATTCAAAAAAATACTGGTACATGATTCCATAACAGTTTCCTACAGACCTCACACTATCATCTTCACAGCATACACTCATGATATCATACTCTATAAACTGCACTCCAACACTATTGAAGTTAAACTTGGGTTGTGGATTTGGCATTAATAACTGTTCTCTAGCTTGTGTAACTAATTAGGTAGGGGATCGAATTTCTTAGCAGTCAACTTGCGTGTGTGTGAAGTTAGAAGAACTTCATTCCAGGTTCTGCTGCCCTCACTGAAGTATAATTCAGAAAATACTTTTACACTGACTTATGACTCAACAGTAATTTCATACAGCCCTCCCAACATCATTTTCTCACCATATAGTGATGATGTCATCCTCTATAAAGTGCAATCTGATACTGTTAGAGTTAGACCTACACTGTGGCACTAGTGCTAAGTACTATGTTCTATAGTTTGTGTGCCTAGATAGGTAGGGTTTCTAATCTCTTGCAGCGGTCAGTTTCAGAGTGTGTGTGTGTGTGTGTGTGTGTGTGTGTGTGTGTGTGTGTGTGTGTGTGTCTGAAGATAATTTTACACCAGGATGTGAGTCCCCATCTATGTCAAACAATCCTCCTGACATCTTCTTCTTAGCATACACTGATGATGTCATCCTCTATAAAGTGCACTGTAAGACTGTTAATATCAGACATCTGTAGTGGTGCTAGTGTTACAATGTATGGAATCCAGTTTATACCTACAAAGATGTGACCTCAGTCAACTGGTGTGTGTGTGGTTTATTATATATTACAGTCACTGTATGATGTTTTATTCTTTTCATTTGATTCCCACTCAGGAGAACATTTTACATAGACCCATAAGTCCAATGTCCCCTGTTCCCTCTATCCATATGACATCTTTTTTGTGGAACACTGAGTATGTTATCATCTCAAAGATGCATCCACACATCATGAAGTAGAGCCCCTACATTACCCTGTGTAAGCCATCTGAAGACCACTGAATGTGTGATTGCTAATTCTGTCATGGGATTGTGCACATGTCCATATAGACAGAGGCAGTATGTAATAAAATCAAGCACATACACACACATGCACATACAACTTATATTTTCTCACACATAGATACAGTGATTTTTAAATGGTATAATACTGACTAGGATTTTACGTACTCATGATCATCAGCCTAGTAATGCCTTATGACCCTTTGAAGATTGCACATATCAATGCTGTTTTCATCCACATGTGCTATGTTAAGGTGTAAATGTACTGTAGCCCTACAACACTGTATTCCAACCTGATATTTGAGCTACTTTATTGATGGGCACTGCTGCCAATTAGTTACATGCTCCTTCCATAATAGTTGTAGTAATATGCCCCTGAAAACTGGGGACATGGGATGATGCTATGTATATTGTTGACTTATTAAGGCATGTGTTCTTTTAGTGGAGTACATCCACATTCTGCAGACTTCTCATTCAATCATCATAATGACACCTGTAGTATGGCACAGGTGAGCATCTGTATCCCTAGCATCAGGAAATGCTATCTGACAAATACAGCAATATTACATCATACTGGTTACATGGGCACACACTCCTGGGTTCATACACATGTTGTAATGCTGTTATATACACAAACATATGACATGCTCAGATTCATTTTCAACCTTGGGGGATTCATTGTATGATCAAATAACAAAAAAAAGCAAACCAGCAGCTTTGTGCTGTGTATATTAATTTATTCTTACATAAAACACAAGAAAAACAAACCAGTTTCAGCTAAGGAATTAATCTAGCCTTCATCAGTGTAATAATACAACGCATCTTGTGAATGTATATATAGTATATCCTTAATTGATGTTTAAACGTTATTGGTGGGCTCATAAATATTCATTTAAGCCTGGGCTAAACAGCCCTCCCAATTTAACAATCCACTTCCTTTCCATTGGATTTAATTTTGTATGCCATCCAGTTATCTGGTTCCTGTCCCCTCTTATCCTGTCTATAATGGTAAAATGAAAGGATGCTGTAGTGTGTTGTAAAGTATGTTTGAACAAAGCATTGCTCATTCTTTTATGTTTAACATCAGAAAGGTGTTCAGAAATCCGAAACCTGAGAGGTCTGGATGTTTGTCCAATGTAGAATGCATGGCAGTTGCAGATGGCCAGGTATACAACCCAGTCTGTACTGCAATTTGCAAAAAAAACTTTATGTCAGATACCATACTACAATTATTGCTAGAGACGTTTTTAGTTTTCAAAACTAGAGCACAATTGCTGCAATGGCCACAAGGCATGCAACCAATGATCTTCTCCCCAGAAATGTTGGTTTGGATAGTATTACGATGAATGGATGGATGCTGATGTTTGAAATGGTTAAAGTAAGACCCTCATTTCATAACTCAAGTGTTTAGGTTTCATTTTGTTTATTATTCTCTGCATCTATATTAACCCTTGGTACAATGGACCAAACCAGTATTTTGGTAGGACTATCTTCCAATAAGGAAGACTTGGGTATATTTGGTATTACAAATCGCAATAATGATAATAGTTCAAATACTAGTGACAGTCCACAATTCTGCTGTGAGGGATTGTTTCATCAGCTCAATACAAAATGGTGATACTTTTTTGGCCGTGCAACCACTTCCATGCAGGGGATTTCTTTTCTGGATTCATTGTATGCACAATTGTGTTGCTATTCACAAGGATTATTCAGCCATTCTACAGATGCATTTTGGGACAGTCAGCATTTGTTTAATTAACTGATCTGCATGAACTGCATCCACAATAGTTCTAATGTGTCCATATATGGTGTCAGGGCCCTCACACACACATTTCCACTGATAAACATATAGGCATATGATGTGCAACTGATATAATGACATGAAATAGTTTGATTTACATTACTGTGTTGACAGTTCCACTGTGTTGCATATGACTCATACAGAATGTTGTATTTGAAGGTGATGTCACAAAAGCATTTTGTAACTACATATGAAATCTTAAGGGGAATACCCAGCTGTGTGCAGAGCTGATTGTGGACGGCAACACCCATACTCAACCAGAGGAAATACACAACCTGCTAGCTGACAGATTTGGATCAAACTTCAACCTCCTGTTCCCACCAGTGATCATCCAAAGTATAACTAGCACCATTCCCCAGCCTATTATCCCAAGAGAGCAGTTCATCTGTGACCTCTCTAAGGATAAAACACAGCATCAGTGGGCCATGATAATATCCCAGATTGCCTTATAAATGACTTCAAACATGACCTAGCTGACCCACTTGGATCCCCAGTTAACAACAGCCTCCAGATGAATTATGTTTTGGCAGAATGGTGGACAGCAACAGTCATACCTCTGCATGCAGGGGGACCATCAACATAACCAGGGAGTTATCAACACATATACACCAGAATAGCCACATCAGTAAGGTTATAGAAATAATCATCATGGACTTTCTTAACAAGGACATAGGTAATCTCACAACTATGGAATCAAACCAGTTTGGATTTGTTAAGTGTATATCATGTCTGTTAAATCTGGTTGATGTTTTCAAGATGGTCACAGAGGCCATACATGAGGGAAAGACTGTGCATCTCACCTAACTTGACCTGGTCAAGGCATTTGATACAATTTCCCATTCAGGTATTATACAGAAACTCTCTCAACAAGCATAAACCCCTACATCACCAGCTGGATAGCCAAATGGATCACAGGCAGGACACATACTGTCAAAGTGGGTGAGTTGACCTCTAACAAGAGACCAGTTACCAGAGGCGTACCACAGGTTTCTATACTATCCTGTTTCCTGTTCAGTATTGATTTCTTGGAAGTCAATGCAAACAGAGACAGTCTTTGTCTGACCAAGTTTGCAGGTGACTGCAAGTTGGGGTCAATCATGGAATCCAGAAAAGATACTGATATACTGCAGAAAGGAATAATGCACCTAAATGATTGTTGCCAAAGCAATGGAAAGAAATTAAATTTAAAAAAATCATAATTATTCCCTCTTGTAAAGTAAATAACCCACTTAATTACAATGCAGACAGCACCCTCCTAAGTGTGGACCCAGTGGTACATTATGTGGTTAGTCATGTTGATAATAACCTGAACTTCAACCACCCTGTGGTGATAAAGTCATTGTGTGTGGCCCAACTCATAAGTAAGGGCATAGCATACAGATCAAAGGGCGTTATAATTCCATTGTACTCAGCCCTCATCACACCAACAACTGAGTGCATTTCACCCTTTTGCACACACCTCAACAGACATCTGCAACATCTGGAGTGAACCCAGAGTTTTCTCATCAGTTTATAAAAAACAAGCCTATTGTAGAAAAATTGAAATCCTAATCACTGCACTCTGTATTTGCCAGTATTGGGTTGTAACATCTATTACATTAAGTTTATGACATGAATTCTAGCTTGGTCTGGTATATCTATGCCCGATATGGTCATTTAAAGACTAAGATATAATACAGTTGCAAACAGTTTAGGGAAGCTCTGTTTGAAGGGTAGTTGTTGATCCTTGAGAGTAGGGATATACCTTCCAGGCAACGTACGTAGAGCCTACAGTTGCCACTTATTAAGTGAGGTTGTAATTCAAATTGTAATCCTTTTGTTCATTTTTCTGTTACAGTAATTACATCTTATGCATATATATATATATATATATATATATATATATATATATATATATATATATATATACTATTTTTTTTTGGTAGTCCTGTTCTTTAATTTTATTCCTTTAATGCTCAGGATGGGGGGGGGGATACAACAACTGCCAGAGTTCTTTGGCTAGATGTAGGCATCATTGGGGTACCAAAGGGGAATTTTTTGTCTTCATCCTGTGGGGAAACCTGGAATCTCCTGACTTTTGGGAGGATGCTATAACCCAGCAACTTAGTGAGGATATGGAAGACCTAAAGATCTACATGTTCGGCAGCTCAATTAACTAGTGGAAGTGTTAAGCTTCTTTCTTGGAATGTGGACAGGGTACTTCTCATCCTATATGCAGGATTCTCCAGCATGCGAGAAGGGAGGAAGCACAGTTGACTTACAGGAGATTAAGTTGATGTGTGAAGCCAATACATTTAAGACAAGGTACTGTCATACAGTGGTAGTGGATCATAAACCTGGTGGTGGGAAAGCCGAGTTCTCCTTATGATTCATATGTCAACTGGAGTCAAGACACGTGGTAGAGGGTGGTGGCTAATTTGGGAGGGGACTCTAAGTAAAGAATCATGGATGATCAGAAATATTTATATACCCAATTTAGAAAATACGGACTTTTTAAAATGACTTTTTTTAGAGTATGGTGAGATATAGCAAGTGCATTTAATTTCAGTATACTTATAGGGGTTTCTAAAAAGGTTTAAGACAAGTGATATGATAGGCTTTATTAGGAAAAGAAGTTTCATAAGTAATGTCGGGAGGCACTTCAGATTTGAATGTCAGCTGAAGGCTGGATGGAAACCTGGAGGGACACACATCCTGAGGAGGTAGCTCCAACATTTCCTAGAGACCTGAGCAGGCAGTGGAATAAAATAGACCTATTCTTTTTTTCAGAACACTTTAAGCACAAGGTCCACTTTGTCACCATTCATGAAGTTAGCCTCTCAGATCAAGCACTGTTAATGATAGGAATCAATTTTGAGTCACACATTCCCTGAGCAAGGGCTAGGAAGTGAGAGTATTTTAGATGGGCCTTGGACAAGGGCAAAGCAACTCTGAGTGACATCATCTCAGGGCAATAGATAGTTATATCTATGCCCGATATGGTCATTTAAAGACTAAGATATAATACAGTTGCAAACAGTTTAGGGAAGCTCTGTTTGAAGGGTAGTTGTTGATCCTTGAGAGTAGGGATATACCTTCCAGGCAACGTACATAGAGCCTACAGTTGCCACGTATTAAGTGAGGTTGTAATTCAAATTGTAATCCTTTTGGGGCGTGGCCAAGGATGAACACAGGATAGCAGCAGATTTCTTCAGCTCCACCAATTTCATTACACTGACAGGAATTAATTACTTAAAAAATTAATTTTTGAAGTAATTTTCTTTCTAAATATGTTCGTTTTATATAGTTCTTGAACTATATCTAAAAAAGAAAGGAAATCTTAACAATATTCCTGTCAGAAATCACTTTGCAAATTTTCCTGTCAGTTTATCAGTCTGAAATGAGTTCCAGTAAGACAAATTCTCAAGACTCCAGCATCAAGAAAGAACTTCAGCCTCTGATAATTATAATCCAGCAACTTACTGCTAAGATGGATAAAATGGATACTAAAATAGACACCTTCATAGAAAAAACTACAAAACAAATAGACTTGTTACATATAGACCTGCAACAACAGAGGATCCAGATGACAGGCATAGAAGAAGCTGTGAGTGACATGGAAAATAGAATACAAGAAGAGGAAATCAACATTGAGTTTCTGCTGAAACAAAATACACATTTACAAACAAAGCTGGATGACCTGGAAAATAGATCTAGGCGCAATAACATTAGGATTTTTGGACTGCCAGAAAATATTGAAGGTAACAATATTACTTCTTTTTTAACAACATGGCTCCCTAAAACTTTAGACTTACCAGAAGCATTCTCTTTTGGTATCGAAAGAGCACATAGATCTATAGCTAATACTAACTCTAACAAAACTATCCTAGATCAGTTATAGTTAGATTTCTATCATCTTTTGATAAAGAGATGGTTCTTAAATCTGCTTGGGCTAAAGCTCCTGTTAAGATTAATGAGACAACTGTGCGTTTTGACAATGACTATTCTTCCATGGTAATAGCTAAAAGAAAAGTTTTTCTGCCACTAATAAGGGAGCTTAAAAAGCACAGTTTAAAACATACCTTCTGTTTCCTGCCAAGCTTAAAATCTTCCTTCCTGATGGTCCTAAAATTTTCGATGACTTAGACTCTGCTTTATTGTTTATCAAAAAAAATAAGATTTTGGATAAAATAGAAGAAATGGAATGGGCTAGTCCTTCATTAAAGAGACTGGCAACTGAAACTTCGTGGAAGACTTCAGAGAAGAAGAAGAGACTAAAAAACAAATGATTTGTTCTAGGTTTTTTTTTCTCTCATCATTTTATTTCATTATTAATCTTTTTAAATATAGTTCCTGCATTTCCAAGAAGCAACAAATATTTTGAAAAAGATTTAATCAAAGTTATTCTCTGTGTGCAAAGAAATGTTTTGTTTCATAACTAGTCAAAATATCTGGAGATTTAATGGCAAGTTGTGATTCAACTTGTTTCTCTTTCTGAAAAGGAGAAGTAAGGTCAGTAATTTGATACATTTTTTTTTCTTTATCTTTTTCTTTTTTCTTCTCCTTTTCTTCTTTTTTTTTTGTTTAAACAATGACATTCTATTTAGATTATGTAGTGGGTGAAGGGTGGGGGAAGGCAGGGAGAGAAAAGTAATGAAAATATGATTAATAGAATAATAACATATTTATTCCTTGTAAAAGTTTATATGTTCTTCAAATGCTATTCCTAATTATACTTTCTTGATTACACTGCTTATGCTTGTTTGTAAATAATCTGTCATGCTTTAACTAATAATAATTAGAACTAAATAATAGTAAATAATATGTTTTATTTTTAACTCTATTAATATAAACAGTAAGTAATATTCCATTGTATATACTTCTTATAGCTTTCTCTTACATTTTTTTTTATTTCTGCCTTACACCCTTTTACTTTCTACTCTCTTTTCCTTTTCTTTATTAATATATAGAAATGCTTTTGATCATATAGACACAGTGAATAATAAGATTTGCATAAAAATTGAGTTGGGACAAAAATATTGAGTTTTATTACTTATTAATAATTGTGGGTTTAATTTCACTTACATAGAGGCTGTAATAACCTGTAAAATACATTGTGAAGGTTTTGTCATGTTTAGATGCATTTACACTGCTAAATGAATGTTTGTCACTAGTTTTTAATAAGTTTCCCGCCAAAATGTTAAGAGAGACAATCTGGGATGTGGGCTGTCTCATGCACAGTGTCCATGAGCTACTTCAAAAGCTTCAACTCTCAGAATTCTCACAGAGAAGCTGAAAGCAGCTAGTCTCACCTTTGACCTAGATATCACACTGACACATCACAGATTCAGCAATGACACTCTACCAGGAAATAGAAATGATACAAATGCGACTATGTGAAGGAAAATGAACACTTTAACATCTAAATGTGAGTTATTTTATATAATTACTTAAATATCTATGTTATAATTCATAAAATATGTCAGTTATAATGAGTTTAAATGATACAGTTTCTTGTAGTAAGTAAATGTCTTATTTTAGAAGGCATAGAAAATGAAACATTTATTCAAGTGTTTTTGAAAATCTACTTAACAGCAGCTTAATAATCTGTGTTAAAAACTTATGTTCCAAACATATACATTACTATAACTCATTTAATTCATCTGATTGACAAGCATAAATAATTTTATAACTCTATACTGGAAGAAATTGTCATGTGATATATTTTAAAGCAGTAGTATAGCATGGTTGTAAAATCTGGTTACTAAAATGTGTTTGCTGTGCATTATTTTGTATAAAGCAGACAGATTTATTGTAGGGACAGCAAGTAAGATTGTGCTCAGCAAGGACACAACTCAGTGAGATCAGATATATATATATATATATATATATATATATATATATATATATATGTGTGTGTGTGTGTGTGTGTGTGTGTGTGTGTGTGTGTGTGTGTGTGTGTGTGTGTGTGTGTGTGTGTGTATGTGTGTGTGTGTGTGTGTGTGTGTGTGTATGTGTGTGTGTGTATGCATATGTATATATATATATATATATATGTATATGTGTATGTGTGTGTGTGTGTGTGTGTGTGTGTGTGTATGTATGTATATATATATATATATATATATATGTGTGTGTGTGTGTGTGTGTGTGTGTGTGTGTGTGTGTGTGTGTGTGTGTGTGTGTGTGTATGTGTACATATATATATATATGTGTGTGTGTGTGTGTGTGTGTGTGTGTGTGTGTGTGTGTGTGTGTGTGTGTGTGTGTATATATATATATATATATATATGTGTGTGTGTGTGTGTGTGTGTGTGTGTGTGTGTGTGTGTGTGTGTATGTATATATGTATATAAGTGTTTGAGAATCTGCATAACTATGCAGTATGATTTATAACAATTTCTATGAATACAATATTTTATTCTATTGACAATAATGAGTTTGAGTAAATGCTCATATACAAGCAATTCAAGGTTTTTTTTGGAAGCTGTTAATTGCATTTACATGACAGAAAATAGATGCATCTTAATATATGTAATGTCTGAATCATATTAGCCAAAGTTTTTGATTTAAATGAATGTTAGAACTTATTTTCTCTCCTCTTGATTTCTAACATCAAGATTATTTGAATGCTATTTGAATACAAGTGTTTTATATTACATGGATGTATATAGTAGTATGAACAGTTTAAAAAAAAAAAAAAAAGTTTATTTTAGTTTATATGATGCTGTTTTACCAAATGTGTAGTCTTGTCTTGCTAGATAATTGAATTGAAAACTGTTAACCTCAGTTAAATATAACTAGTATTAAATTGATAAGGTGGTAGCTGAGGTACTGCTGCTTAGGGTAGGGGTTAACTTGAGTGGTAAATACTACTCTAAGTTGGAGTTTATAACTCCAGGCTGGATGCAAGGTTTAATCCTTACATTATTTTCACTTGTTCATTGTTATTTGTATATAGTTTTGACATCCACAATATATTTTGTACATTCATTGTCACTACAAACAAAATTGAATCCTATACGATATCCCATAAGAGATTCAATAAATACAGCTATATTTAAAGGTACACCTAAAGGAGGAGATGTAACATTACTTATCTTGTTATTTGTTATTTTGATCATAAGATTCTTAAGTTTTAAAATGCCAAATGACATCTTTAAAAGGAATTTCTTTAAACATTAATGGATTGAATAATCCATGTAAAAGGGCAAGCCTAATAAGATACATTAATTTACATAAGGCCAACTTAGTCTTCCTACAAGAAACCCATCTCTTGAAAAAAAGATACTGATAAACTAGCCACAAACAAATATACAGTATTGGTTAGTTCAGAGCACACTCAGAAAAAAGAGGAGTGGCTATTTTATGGAATAAAAGTATGCCCATTCCTAAAACCATTAAGTCTTATCAGGATGACAAAGGAATATTTTGTATGGTTACAATACAAATTAATGGGAAGACTTACACTTTAATTAATGTATATTGGATACCTGGAATTGGTATTAATACAGTGAAACATCATCTTGATGAGATCATATCATTCTCTATAGGAGATATTATTTTAGCTGGTGACTTTAATTGTATACTGCATGAAAGTGATACTACCACTATAGGGAAAAGAAGAATTACATCTAATGCAAAACATTTAAATGATTTTGCTAATTCTTATCATTTGAATGATATTAATAATCAGATAGATTCAAAATCATTACCATACACCTTTTTTCTAACAGATACAAAACTTATTCAAAAATAGATAGGGTCTTTATTTCTAACCAGATGGTAACAGATTTAATTAATTCCAAAATCATTTCATGTCCTATATCTGATCATAATTCAATTGTTTTGAATTCATGATAAAAATACTCATAATGTTCAGATCAAAGGGATACCAGCATACTTAACTCAACTAAAAGACTATAAAGAATATATACTTTCAGAAGTAAAACATTTTTAGACATAAATAATACTCCTGAAGTCTCCATTGTTTATGTTTGGGATGCCTTAAAATCATATCTATATGGACAAAGTATCAGATGGTATAATAATAAAAGGAAATCTTGGGATAAGGAATTGTTAGATATTCAAAGTAAATTAGACTCTTATAAACATAATAATAAAGAAAATATTATGGACAAGAAAGTTATTGAAGAAATAAACAAACTAAATGAGAAATACAAAGAAATTTTAACTCATAAAGTTAAAATAACTTTAGAGAAATACAAGTTTTTGTCTTATTCAATAAGCCCCAAATACTTACATAGACTTAAAAATAAGACAAAAAGGTTGAATAAACAAAACCATATCAAAGAAATCTTTTCTCTAAGGAAAAGAAGAATGTTTCTAGTATACCAGAAATACTAGATGAATTTAGAAATCACTTTCACAAAATTAACCATAATAACATTAACATGGAACCTAAAGATAAAATAAAGGAGTTTATAACCACAAACATGAATAAAAAGCTTAATAAGCAACAGATTAAACTATTGGACAAGAGTATTTCATATACAGAAGTTATTACACAAATAAATAAGCTTAAATCAAACAAAGCACCGGGTAATGATGGTATTATACCAGAGATATATAAAATCCTTTCTAAAAGTACATATTCATTAATACATAAGGTTTTTATTTTGGCCCAAACTGAGTTAATAACCCCCCCATCTTGGCAATATACATTTATTTCGCCAATTTTAAAACTTAATAAAGATCCAACTAGATGTTCTTCATATCGGCCCATCTCATTACTTAATGTTAATTATAAAATGTTTATGAGTATCTTTGCTGATAGATTGAAGACAATCATTCCCGGCATTATAGATATAGATCAGACAGGCTTCATTGTAAATAGAAATACTTTTGATAATATAAGAAGAACTTTAACATTAATAGATTTTGCAAATAGGAAAAAGAAAGATTTAACACTTATTAGTCTTGATATAAGTTCAGCATTTGATTCAGTAAGTTGGGACTATCTGTTTACCTTAATGAAGTGCACAAACTTCTCAGATGCATTTGTAAATCTAATTGAGCATTTATACAAAGGAACGTTGGCTTATATTAAGGTAGGAACATATGTTTCACAAAAATACCCATTCTTAAAGGTACAAAACAAGGATGTCCACTTTCTCCACTATTATTCACTTTAGTAATGGAGCCTTGGGCTAATTTGATCAGAAACAGTACTGACATAGAGGGTTTTGAAATAGATGAAAATACAACATCCAAAATTCAACTTTTTGCAGATGATGTTCTAATTACATCAACAGGATCTAATTCTTCTATGCAGTCTCTATTTGATAACATGATGAATTTTAAAAGTACTTCTGGTTTAATATTCAATGAAGAAAAAACTAAAATACTACCTATATATACACGAAAAAATATTCTCATTAGTGAATTTACTAAATATGTACCCAATTCAGGTCAGATAACTTATTTAGGTATAATACTATCTAAAGATATTAAATCTATTATATATAATAATTATAATACCTGTTTTCTTAATATACAAAATCTTTTAATACCTGGAATAATATGTTTTTACTATGGAGGAGAGACTTACAATTATTAAAATGATAATATTCCCCAAGATTTTATACTTAATACAATCAATAATACTTCCACCTACAAAAATAATTATCAAGAAACTGAATACACTAATGTTAAATTTCCTATGGGCACCTAATAGACCTAGGATTGCATTAAAGAAACATACTAATAGCTGGTCTCAAGGGGTATTTCTTTTCCAGACTTTAATTTATATACTATCTCTTCTATTGTAAAAGTTATTACTTTATTAATAGATCAGTCATATGTCACAAAATGGAAAGATTATTGGGAGCTAATTAGTATGCACTTCATGAAAATCTCCTTAACACATAAAAATCTGATTGTAAATAACTCCATGTTATGGTTACTAAAGGAATTTTGTACTTCACCTATTACACCTAAACATATGGTTTGTTACCCATTAAATATTATTATTAGCTATCGTAATTTTATATTCATGCACCCTAAGTAAAGGGAATGGAATTTTATTGTATTCCCTATAATGTATACTCAGGGTATGCTTTTGTCATCTACTTCTGAAGGAACTCATTTAGCTATAGATAATGATCTAAAGTACTGGTATCAGATGATATCTGATAATAAAGTTAAAAATCTAGATTTCTTAAAACAAGAATTTGATCTAAGAGAAACTTGCTGGTTAGAGGTTCAGACCTTTAGACAACATCTCATTGATAAAATAGATCTAATGTCTATAACAGTTAAATAATCTATTCCAACACTGATTGATTACTTGATATTAAATTTACAACATAAAGTTTCTGATAAAGGTAAACTTTCATACATACATAAAATTATCAGACAAGAAACTTTTTACAGTGTAGATTCATACTGTGATTATTTCACTTCTATTAATGGGGACCCACCAAATCAACAAGATAAACAATATATATTGGAATCTGCTTATAGAACAACGTCTTCCATTGTCTGGAGACTTTATACATGGAAATTTTTACATAGATCTTTTTATACACCTTTGATGATGAATAAAATAAATAATAAAGATAATTTATGTAAGAGATGTAATGTAGAAATTAATGCTGACTGGGCTCATATGTTTTATGACTGTATAAAATTGAAAGAATACTGGAAGTCAATTAATGAATTTTTGCAGGCTCTTTTTACAGATAATTTCATTTCTAAATCTCTTATATTATTCAACACACCTGTACCTCAAAGTGTTAAAAAGGTTAAGCTTCCCTTGTTATGGTCTATTCTAGCAGTGGCTAGGAAAATAATAACTAGAAATTGGATTTCAGATACACCTCCTTCGTTCAATGAATTTAAAAATGTTATGAATGTAGTGTGCCATATTGAAATAAACACAATTAGGACAAGAACAAATAGAAAAACATCTTATTATATTGTATGGGATAATTTACAAAATTTGTTAAAAAAATTTTAATTTCAATAGCATGGTATTTTAGTTTAATTAATTGATCTGATTGTAGTGGATGTCTTTGTAAATACTTTAGTTGTTTTGTTGAATATTATAATAATACCTATTTTTAATTACTTGTATAAAATTGTTATGATATTTCTCTTATATGTTAAAACAATAAACCTGTTTTGAAAAAAAAATTGTAATCCTTTTGTTCATTTTTCTGTTACAGTAGTTACATCTTATGCATATATATATATATATATACTATTTTTTTTGGTAGTCCTGTTCTTTAATTTTATTCCTTTAATGCTCAGGATGGGGGGGGGGTAGATTTCTGACCATTAAGGTACATAACTTCTTTCAACAACTGCCAGAGTTCTTTGGCTAGATGTAGGCATCATTTGGGTATCAAAGGGGAATTTTTTGTCTTCATCCTGTGGGGAAACCTGGAATCTCCTGACTTTTGGGAGGATGCTATAACCCAGCAACTTAGTGAGGATATGGAAGACCTAAAGATCTACATGTTCGGCAGCTCAATTAACTAGTGGAAGTGTTAAGCTTCTTTCTTGGAATGTGGACAGGGTACTTCTCATCCTATATGCAGGATTCTCCAGCATGCGAGAAGGGAGGAAGCACAGTTGACTTACAGGAGATTAAGTTGATGTGTGAAGCCAATACATTTAAGACAAGGTACTGTCATACAGTGATAGTGGATCATAAACCTGGTGGTGGGAAAGCCGAGTTCTCCTTATGATTCATATGTCAACTGGAGTCAAGACACGTGGTAGAGGGTGGTGGCTAATTTGGGAGGGGACTCTAAGTAAAGAATCATGGATGATCAGAAATATTTATATATCCAATTTAGAAGATACGGACTTTTTAAAATGACTTTTTTAGAGTATGGTGAGATATAGCAAGTGCATTCAATTTCAGTATACTTATAGGGGTTTCTAAAAAGGTTTAAGACAAGTGATATGATAGGCTTTATTAGGAAAAGAAGTTTCATAAGTAATGTCAGGAGGCACTTCAGATTTGAATGTCAGCTGAAGGCTGGATGGAAACCTGGAGGGACACACATCCTGAGGAGCTAGCTCCAACATTTCCTAGAGACCTGAGCAGGCAGTGGAATAAAATAGACCTATTCTTTTTTTCAGAACACTTTAAGCACAAGGTCCACTTTGTCACCATTCATGAAGTTAGCCTCTCAGATCAAGCACTGTTAATGATAGGAATCAATCTTGAGTCACACATTCCCTGAGCAAGGGCTAGGAAGTGAGAGTATTTTAGATGGGCCTTGGACAAGGGCAAAGCAACTCTGAATGACATCATCTCAGGGCAATAGATAGTTATATGAATCCTGATACTATCCCTGCCATGTCTTGATGGGGGCGACTATAAAAAATCACTATAGATTATGGAATTAGAGGGTTTTAGGTGAAGGCTCAGCGTTGATCTCTTAAGTCAGAAGACCCAGGAATTAAGACAGGTGTAACAGAGATTAGCTGTGGAAGCAGAGGAAGAAGATCTGTGGACTCTGGAAGTATTAAACCAACAAATTAAGCACCTGGGTGATCTTTTCTCCAGCAGTATATAAACAGGAATTTTTTCTCCCAGAGTGAAAAACAAAAAGTTTTTTCTCCAGCAGTTTATTAACAAAAAGTTTAGCGCTTTTGTCAATACACAGTTGACTTCTTCAGAACATTGAATCATACAAAAATACCAATTTAAAAACCAAAACCACCTTTAAATCAGGTGCAAAACATAAACTTGTTGTGAGGACTAAACTGATTCTGCTTTTTCTTTTAAAATAGGCATGATATTTAAATGGTCATTTAAACCCAGGGGAATGTGGGTGGCTAACCTCAGCTGCCATACCAGTTCTTTCTTACACAAGATGTTTTGCCAATCACCCCCTCTAAGGTCTATTTCTACCATGTCTAGGATAGCAAACTTTTAACCAGTAAACCCTGCACAATTTAAACTATGCCTGAATAAGGCATTAGTTTCTTTTTTATTTTTGACATCATACAGATGTTCATAAATTCTAGTTTTAAACAATCTCTCCATTTTCCCAACAGAGAATGAAGTGCAGGAATTACATTTGGCAAGATAAACTAACATACTCAAAAGACAATTACCTTTCTTGAAAAAAAGGGTATTGGTGTTACTATTAGCCAGGATGATGGATTTTGTTGCTAAAATGTATTGGCAATAAGGACATCTTCCACAAGGTCTAGTTCCACTCATTATGTCCCTGTTGTCAGATTTAACATTTTTCCTCTCTAGAATTGCCGAACCAATCTTAGTAGTAAATGTAGGTTGGGTACCTAGAGTTTCATATACTTCACAGTTAGTTCTAAAAATACTCCAGTTTTTGTTGAGAATATTCTTAACTCCATTATAAAAGGGGCTATATTGAACAATACAAGCTTGCTGAAAATCAGTGTTTGCCCCATTGTCTACCTGTGTCCCCATCTCAGGACATGTAACAAGCCCCCTCTCCAAGAGTGGTGGATATTTTTTACCCCACTCATCCAAAACCTCAGGAAGAATGGGATCAATGAATTTGCCAGGGTAACCCCTGTCCAAAAACATCTCCCTAAGAAACCGAAATTCCTTAATAACTTCCTACTTGAGGGAAGTCATCCTGGCTATCTGATGGCCTGGCCTTTAATAATCCCTTTCTTCTGAAATACAGGATGGTGACTGTTGTAGTGTAGATAACTGTTGCAAATAATTTTCTTCCGATAAACCTTAGATATAAAGCCATCCTTTCCTTTTATTATCTTAGTATCCAGGTAACTAATTTCTTCTTGATGGTGTACATAAGTAAATTTTAAGAATCTGGTCATGTTGTTCAAATATTGAATGAAGGCATGTATAGTTTCCTTAGACCCTTCCAGAGAATAAAAATATCATCCATAAATCTATTGTAAATAATGATATTTGAAAATATATTCACTCTTGAAGTCATGCTCAAGTTCCCATCCCAATAAAACCAAGTTGGCATATACGGGGGCACAAGCGGCCCCCATGGCCACCCCTTTGATCTGTTGAAAATACTGCCCCTCGAAAAAGATATAATTATTCTCCAAAATAAGTGCCATGATCTCACATATCAATTTAACCTCATCTGGTGGTAGATGGGAACAGGTAAAAAGTACCTCTTCAAAAATCAATATTTGAACAACACAAACAGTTTCTTAAAATTGACTTATGTACACCATCAAGAAGAAATTAGTTACCTGGATACTAAGATAATAAAAGTAAAGGGTGGCTTTACATCTAAGGTTTATCAGAAAAAAAACTTTTTGCAACAGTTATCTACACTACAACAGTCGCCATCCTGTATTTCAGAAGAAAGGGATTATTAAAGGCCAGGCCATCAGAATAGCCAGGATGACTTCCCTCAGGGAAGAAGTTATTAAGCAATTTGGGTTTCTTAGGGAGATGTTTTTGGACAGGGGTTACCCTGGTGAATTCATTGATCCCATTCTTCGTGAGGTTTTGGGTGAGTGGGGTAAAAATTATCCACCACTCTTGGAGAGGGGGCTTGTTACATGTCCTGAGATGGGGACACAGGTAGACAATGGGGCAAACATTGATTTTCAGCAAGCTTGTGTTGTTCAATATAGCCCCTTTTATAAGGGAGTTAAGAATATTCTCAACAAAAACTGGAGTATTTTTAGAACCAGCTGTGATGTATATGAAACTCTAGGTACCCAAACTACATTTTTTACTAAGATTGGTTCCAATTTAAAGCCAATTTTGGAGAGGAAAAATGTTAACAGGGACAGAAAGAGTGGAACTAGACCTTGTGGAAGATGTCCTTATTGCCAATACATTTTAGCAACAAAATCCATCACCCTGGCTAATAGTAACACCGATACCCTCTTTTTCAGGAAAGGGAATTTTCTTTCGAGTAAGTTAGTTCATCTTGCCAAATGTAATTCCTGCACTTCATTCTATGTTGGGAATACCGAGAGATTGTTTAAAACTAGAATTTATGAACATCTATATGATGTCAAAAATAAAAAAGAAACTAATGCCTTATTCAGGCATAGTTTAAATTCTACAGGGTTTACTGGTTATAAGTTTGCTATCCTGGACATGGTAGAAATAGACCTTAGAGGGGGTGACTGGCAAAACATCTTGTGTAAGAAAGAACTGGTATGGCAGCTGAGGTTAGCTGCCCACATTCCCCTGGGTTTAAATGACCATTTAAATATCATGCCTATTTTAAAAGAAAAAGCAGAATCAGTTTAGTCCCCACAAGTTTATGTTTTGCACCTGATTTAAAGGTGGTTTTGGTTTTAAACTTGTTTACTTAAGAATTACTGTTTAATATTCATGTGCTGCTTACTATTTAAGTATCACTTATTTTTAAATTCTATTGGATAGATTTTAACCAATCATTCTTGTGGGCTATTTATTTAAATTGGTATTTTTGTATGATTTAATGTTCTGAAGAAGTCAACTGTGTATTGACGAAAGTGCTAAAATTTTTGTTAATAAACTGCTGGAGAAAAAACTTTTTGTTTTTCACTGTTGGAGAAAAATTTCCTGTTTATATACTGCTGGAGAAAAGATCACCCAGGTGCTTATTTTGTTAATTTAATTGTTTTTCTTATAAGCACTACACCACATTTTGGTTCATTAGACTCTGGAAGTATTACATGGAGTAGAAATTAAGATGTTAGAGGTATCTGAAGTGGAAGTTAAGCTGTTAAGAGAAAGCACAGTTGTATACACTTACCATAAATGTAGATGTTCGAGTGTATTCACTGTTGCAGTCATCACACTTGGGTTATCTGCCTGCAGGTAGCCCTCAGTCGGCCCAAATCCTGACTCCCGAATGAGATTTCTGCATTGGATGCTGTCGCTTCTTCCATGACGTCAGGTCATCATGGGTATAAAACAGGCAGCCGACACCATTGCATCAGTTTTTCTTGCCCCAGATGTCAGGAGCCCCCCAAATAGTATATGGTGTGGAATACCACCAGTAAAAAGTAAATACCACTGCCATAAAAAATGGCCATATACAGGACAGGTAGAAAGGATAGTGAAAAACTGGGGGCTGGTGGGAGGGAAACCAGGACTGCAACAGTGAATACACTTGAACATCTACATTTATGGTAAGTGTTCACAACTGTACTATGTTCTTCATGTTTCACTGTTGCAGTCATCACACTTGGGTTGATTCCCAAAGCTGAGGAAGGGTGGAGGCAGTCAAGAGGAATTAGGGCTGGCTAGCAGGCCCTGTAAGACTGCTGTAGCAAATCCAGCTCTGGATTTAGAAAAAATAGGTAAGTGGTAATGCTTGGTGAAGGTGTGTACAGAACTCCAGGTTGCAGCTTCCAGAATGTCCCTGGTAGGGACTCCCCTGAGAAATGCTGTAGAGGTGGAAGTGGCCCTAGTGGAATGTCTTCTGATCCCCTGTGGGGTAGGTTTTCTGTGGTGCTTGTAGCAGAAATGGATGCAGTGTGCTATCCATTTGGAAATGGTTTGCTTTAAAATGGCCTTGCCCTCTGCCCTTGCAGCAAAGCTGACCAGCAGCTGGTCAGATTTTCTGAAAGGTTTATTCCTGTGAAGGTAGAACCTGAGCTGTCTGTGCATGTCCAAGGAGTGTAGGATCCTTTCCCCTTTTTCCTGAGGATTAGGGAAGATGGCTGGCAAATAGATGGCTTGGTTTAGAGCCACACTGGAGAGCACCTTAGGCATAAAGGATGGGTTAGTCCTGAGGGAAACCATGTCAGCATGGAAAATAATGAAGGGTTCCACAGTCATTAGTGCCCATAACTCAGACACTCTTCTAGCTGAGGTTATGGCTAAAACCACGGCTGTTTTTCAAGAAAGGAATTTTAACTCTGCTGAAGCCACAGGTTCAAAAGGGGGAAGCGTGAGCTTTTCCAGTACAAAGTTAAGGTCTCAGGCAGGGGTGGGTGCTCTCCTAGGGGGCCTTAAGTTGTTAGCCCCTCTCAGGAACTGTTTGATGAGAGGGTGAGAAAATAGAGATGGCTCAGTGTTATAATGAGCTGAGATGGCAGAGGCATGAATCTTAATAGAGGAGAAGGATAGGCCTCTGTGGAGTAGCTTTGCTAGGTAATCAAGGATTTGAGGTTAGGAGTGCACAGCTATGTCCTTTCCTTGAGACTGATTCCAAGAACAATATCTTTTCCACTTGTCAGCATAGGATTTCCTAGTACTAGGCCTTCTGGCCTCAAGAATGATGTCTAGCACCTGTTTGCTGAGGTTTGCTGGTGGAGTATTCAGGGGATAAGCCTGGCTGCAAGGTTTGGGGTTTGCAGCTGTGGATGCAAAATCTGTCCCTTCTGCTGAGACAGCAGGGAAGGTGTCTGATGAAGGTGCCAGGGTGGCACTGTTGTCAGACTGCATAAGAGTGGGTACCAGTGCTGGTTTGGCCAGTCTGGGGCAATAAGAATTGCCCTTGGGCTGTCCTGTCTGATCTTGAGTAGTACCTTTGAGAATAGGGGCAGAGGTGAAAAGGCGTAAATTGAGAGCTTTTCCCATTTGAAGGATAAGGCATCCAACCTCCAGGCCCTGCTGTGAGGGTTTCTGGTGCAACATTTGCTCAACTGGTTCTCAGGGGAGGGAAAGAGGTCCACCTCTGGTGTCTTCCACCTCTGGATTAGAAGGTTGAAGGTGTTGGGCTCCAATTTCCACACATGTCAGTCCAGGAGATTTCTGCTTAAGTCATCTGTCAGTGAATTCTGTTTGCATGGCAGGAATTGAGCTTGTAGATGCACTTGGTTGCTCAAGGTTGTGTTCCACAGGGCCATGCTAACAAGAGCAGGTAAGAATGGGTTCCCCTGCTTGTTTATGTACCACATAACTGTGGTGTTGTCTGTTTTTACAAGCAGCTGTCCTGGAAGGATTAGGTATTTGAAGGCTGTCAGAGCATACTGTACAGCTAACATCTTTTTTTGATTGATGTGCAGGAGGATTTGTCCTGGGCTCCACTTGCCCTGAATGCATTTACCTGCCAAGTGAGCCCCCCATGCATAGTCTGATGCATCTGTAGTCAGGATTTGGATGGCGAGGGGTTGAGTGAAAGGCAGTCCCTTGTTGTGGTTGCATGCTTCTGCCCACCAAAGGAACTCTGCCCTTAGACAAGGTATGATAGGAATGACTGTTTCCAGGTCCTGAGAATATTGGCACCAAAGACTTTTTAAGTACCACTGAATTTTCCTCATATGCAGTCTTGCATATGGAATTAGCAGAATGCATGAGGCCATGAACCCTATGGCTTGCAGTATTTTCCTTGCAGATAGCTTGTTTCAAGTAGTTGTTCAAACAGATCTGTTTTTCTAGAGTGAGAAATGTCATCTGGGAAGTTGTGTTCAAGCTTGCTCCCAGGAATACAATTTTTTGACTTGTCACCAGTTGTGATTTCTTTTTGTTGGTGGTGTACCCCAATGAAGATAGTAGTCTTTTTACAAATGCCAGGTGCTGAAGTAGCAATTCCTGACTGGTCACCTTAATCAAGCAATCCTCCAAGTATGGGAACATTTGGATATTTCTCTGCCTGTAGTATGCAATGGCTGGAGCCAGGCACATAGTGAATACTCTGGGCACAGTAGATAAGCCAAAGGGAAGTGCAGAGAACTGATAGTGCATAGAGCCTGCCCTGAAGCTTAGATATTTCCTGAAAGACTCCCTTATGGGGATGTGCAGATAAGCTTCTTTTAAGTCTAGGGTGATTAACCAGGCATCCTTGGCTAGCATAGAGAGAAGCTGTTGCAGGGAAATCATTTTGAATTTTGGGACCACCAGAAAAGTAATGAGAATTGATAGATCCAGGATAGGGTGCCAAGAGCCCTCTTTTCTGGGCACCAGGAACAGTCTGGAGTAGAAACCCTTTCCACTTTGTTGTAGTGGAACAGGTTGAGTGGCCCTGATATTGAGTAGGGAAAGTACTTGCTTTTGAGCCTCTGCCCACTGGTTTGGAGGAAGGTCTTGAAACCCACTTTGGGTTGGCAGTGAATGGAAGTAGAATCTGTACCCCTGGGATACAATGTTTAGAACCCATCGGTCCTGAGTAATGAACATCCAGTTTTTGGCATGAAGGGCAAGTTTTCCTCCTAGGGGTGCAAGTAGTTGGGCAGGGCTGGGAAGGATAATTGAAAAGTCAGTGTGAACTTATTACATAAGGGGGTGGCTTGCCACTCCCTGTCTTTGAGGTGGGAACACTCCATTGTTTAGATCTCTGCATACCCTAAGACTGTAGTCTTGGTGTTCTGATTCCCCTGTTTTTGGACTGAGAAGACCTGGAAGGGGCTGGAAAGGACCAGTTTTTAGAAGGCCAATGCCTACTGAATTTAGGTGGCTGCACCTGTAAGACTTCTTTAACAGTTTGCATAGATTTAGCTTTTTCTTCCATCTTTTTAAGAACCTCTTCTGCTTTGGTGCCAAACAAACGGTCCTGATTTAAAGGAGCGTCTAGTAATTTTGACTTGACATAGTCTAGCAAGGTTTGTTCCTTTAGCCAAGCATGTCTTCTCAGTACAGACCCAGTGACTGCAGCCGTGCAAGATGCTTCTAGGGCATCAAAGCCACACTGCAAGGTATGCTTACTAACTTGGTTTGCAGAATGCATTAACTCTTGTAAATCTTTATTTTCTGCATAATCTGGAAATAACACTTTTTTTGTTTAATTAGTTCCATAATATGTACTTCAACATGTGAAACTGGCAATTCAATGCCCGGATGGCAAGAGTTGCAGAGGTATATACCTTCTTACACCATCTGTCTAAAGCTCTGGAATCCTTGTCTGAAGGAGTAGGGTTTTTGGCTGTAGTAGCCTTAATACCATTAAGTCCCTGGGAAATGGTCTCTGGATCTGCAGTAGGATTCTTAAAGAGAAATTTGTGAGAATCAGGTACTCTGTGGTACCTGTCAAGTTTTCTAGGGGCAGGTGGTAAAGTGTCTGGAGTAAGACTGGATTCCATGAAGACATCATCTACAACATCCAGGACAGGGAGTATAGCTAGAGCCCTGTGCTGAGGCAACTCTAAAAATTCTCTGAGTCTCTTTTTGGACTGAGAATAGTCCTGGCACTCCCAGCGGAAATGCTCTCTTAAAGTATGCAAGGTTTCACCAAAAGAAAAATCCTCTGGAGGGGAGGCAGAGGTAATGGATTCCTCTGCATCTAAATCCTCAAATGTTGATAAGGGTATGCCCTGGCAATCAGAAGGGTCAGAGTCATAGAACTCCTGGTATGTAGAATCAGAAAGAAACTCAATCATTTGTCCCTTAGCAGGGGAAGGCTGGCTTCCCCTAATTAGGGTGATAGGGCCTTCAGCCATTCTAAGCATTTGTTTTTGTGGCATGGGAGCTTGAGCATGCATTTTGGTCATCGGTTTTCTAGGCATAGTGCGTACCCTGGGCCTGAGAAACTTGGTAGTTTTAGCTGAAAATGAAGTTGTTGGTTTAATGCAAACATCAGTAGGTCAGAATAAACCGCAACTCCGGACCCATCCAAGGTAGAGACATCCTCAGGTTCCACAGTTGAAGAAGCATCTCGCGGCATACCGGACTCCGAATGGGTCTCAGCAGAGGCCTGCAAATCTGTAGAAGCGGGCATCAGGGGCTGCAAAGATGCCTCACTGAGTACCGGCAGACTGGTGACTAGCTTAACGGAAGCGTCGTCTGCAGTTTTGGATCTATGCGATCTGTCTCTGTCTTTATCTTTATGCTTTTTCAGAAGATCGGTAGTTGGATGGCTTATCGAAACCATTTTGGAATAAGGAGAATGAGATCGAATGAATTTAGCGACAAAAATAGCCTGATAACGAATGGTTCGGGTGTTAAACAAGGCACAAAACCGACATTGAGGGATGTCATGGTCTGGGCCTAAACAGGTGACGCAGTAAGAATGATAATCTCTGTGAGGTATTTGCTTTCCACAGGCAAGACAATTGTGAACTTTTTCTGACATCGGTTAGAGCAAGAAAAAAGAATCTCCAACGGGGTACTTAGCTTTAGAAGACTTCAGGTTTAAAACTCGAAAAATGAAAATTTCAAGTAGCGGCTGACCAGCACTTGCAAACTGTTTCTGTTTAGGGCTCCTTCTCGGCAAGAAAGACTGATGTAATGGCATTGGCTGCCTGTTTTATAACCCTGACGACCTGGCGTCATGGAAGAAGTGACAGCATCTGATGCAGAAATCCCAAGACTCTGGTATTCAAGCCGACTGAGGGCTACCTGCAGGTAGATAACCCAAGTGTGATGACTGCAACAGTGAAACATGAAGAACATGGTCAGTTCTGGTGGCTAAAGAGAGTGGGAGACCTGATATGTGTAGTTTTTTTTTTTTTAAACAACAGGGAGATAAGAACACCTTTATGTGGTTAAGTGTAATTTTGGTGAATTGATATCCAAAGATGAGAACCTCAAGGAGGCTTTTCTTGCTTATTATAATTCTCTATTCAGTCAAGCACTGGGGAACTTTACTCCAGTATAAGACTTTTTAGTAGCCCAGAACCACATGCTTAGATTAGAAGATACTGAGGCTATTAATCAGCCATTTAGCCCAGTGAAATCACTTAGGCCACAGTGAGACTCAAACATAATAATGGCCCTGGGATTGATGGTTTCCCAGCGGAGTTCTATAAATGGGGAGGAGGAATTTTATTGTGATGTTTTAGCAAGGATATATTACACTGAGCATTCTGAATCAAGTACAGACCCAACATATAATCAAGTGATCTTAACCATCCTTTCAAAATTAAGGACAGGACTCCCATCTGTAGAAGACTTCCTTTCCATCTCTCATCTGTGGACACAAAGATTTTTGCAAAGTTCTTGGCCACCATACTTTTACTGTATTTAGTACATAATAGCCCGAATGGATTTGTCAAAGGTCATAAAGTAATTGACAAATGGTACAAATTAGCTACTTCTTTTTACAAGCATTGCAGGTCACAAGACAAGATAGTATTTTTGAAATAAAAAAAAACATTTGATTCTGTTGATTGGAATTTCCTTTTCCATTTCCTACAGAGCAGGATCTGTGGACCAATATTTCTGAACTGGGTAAACAGATTGTATTCCTCTCCATCTTTTAAGGTATCTGTGAATGGGGGTATTTCTATAGCAGGATCCATTGGTGGGGGTACTGTGCAGGATTACCCACTCTCCCTGAGCTCTTCTTATTGGTTATGGAAGAGTTAACATTTCAAGTGAAAATGTTTTTGGATACTCAGTTAACCTTACATGGTTAGAGCAATACTTTTCTAATGTTTGCGGATGACTATCATTTAATGTATTAATTTGACAAAGGTACTTTTCAGAGTCCTGGATGTCTTTCTCAAGTTCGGTACAGTATCAGGGTTGAAGTGTAATCTATCAAAAATACTTACTCTAAATGGAATGGGGTGGATTATTCTCTGGATAACTGCTTTCTGGAAGCCACTTAACTGGGTCTGTAGTGAGAATGATGCTTTATGATTCAATAAATGTTAACTTTGTAGGGCTAGCGTATGCAGTGCAAAATCGTGTAACTAAACGTATTAATTTTCAAACTATAATGGGAAATATTAGAGCCATTCAAATTATGATTTTACCTCATATTTATTATCTCCTTAGTAATATCCCTGTCCTTCCTACACATCCCAACTTGGGATATTTACAGGATCTTCTCAATAAAGCCACTCAAGGGGAGGGCGAGTGGAGAATTTCAGCCTCTTTAGCTTATATCCCTAAATTTTATAGGGGAGCTGGGTATCCCATGCATACATCCCCTACTACACCATTGCATTTCAAATTACCTAGCTTATCAGGAGAGTGAAAGTCATACTGAATAGGGAATATATCAGACCTGATATTATTGAAGGAAGTTTATTGGGGTGCCTCAGGAGTGGTTGTGCTGTGTTGTGGATTTCCTCAATCTGGGAGGCTTTAAATGGAAGAAGGATCCATCAGAGGTTCAGACATTAGATGATCATGGGATGAGCTCTCAAGAGTCACTGACTAGAAAGGGTTATTAGACAGGGGCAACAAATTCTTATCCCCTCATCCACCACAATTTTACAGAGCTTTAATGATCTAAAACTTGAACTTAATTTGAGGACATAGGATTGGTTCTCAAATGAACAGATTAGGCAAGTGTGAACTAGTCAGATTCTGGCAAAAGGGATGAGTAATAAATATTTGCAATGGGACAAGTAGAGAGGCCTTAAAGTGGAAAGTGTGGTTGCATTCCATAGAGATTTGTGGAAAAGTAAGATGGGACCTTAAAATTCCTCATTAAAGGTAGACAGAGGGTGCAGGAAAATTTAAAATTATCCAAAATACAATGTGACCGGGCATGAAAAGCCCAAATTGATTTAAGAGATGTCCCAAATATCATGACCAACAGTTGAGAATTGTTTTTTTGATGGTACATTACCCCAGTAGACTGTGGAAGTCTGGTAGGGCATAGAACAATTGGTGCTGAAGCTTTAGTCAGGAGATGATAGACAACATGCGTATGTTTTGAAGGTTCTCCAAGATTAGGATGGATTGGGACTTTCTTGTTGCAAAACTGAAGGGAACAGTGGTTCTTTTTACCCCAACCCCTCAAGTCGGAATTCAGGTTATTGGAATTCTACCTGAAAGAAACTTCTACTCCCTCCCAATTTTGGAAGTAGGGTCGGTACTGCTAAGTGAAGTTAAACTTTATATATATATATATATATATATATATATATACATATATATATATATATATATATAAACGAATATAACAAGTACTTCAGTGTGTGCGACCATGCTTTATTTTCACTTGGTGTGTGGCGTTTACTTCCACAAACATATTAGTTATCTTTATTGTCTTATCATATATATATATATATATATATATATATATATATATATATATATATATATATATATATATATATATCAGATATTGAAAAGTAAGATCAATCTCCCCAGTTGAATGTTTTGCGAATACATCAAAATGATGATGTCAGCTAGTTGGTGTAGGGGTATAAAGTCAGATGTACGTACAAGATCCTCAGACTGCTTCCAAGTCAGGAGCAGCCTGAAAAAACCAAGGAAGAAGATTGTTAATCTAGGATGGGGCTTAGTTTGAAAACAATAAGCAAGTCCCCCCTCTGAAAGGCCCTAATGACTGTGTGTGTCTGTGAGTGTACATCATTTTGTTTATGTTATTAGGGAGAGAAAAGAAGAGAAGGATGATAAGGTGGGAGGGAAAGAATGCTGTAACAGTGATCAGTAGGACATCTAATGTTGCAGTATTCTTAACAGATGGCTGATTCTCAGAGTTGTAGAGACACAGAGAGAGAGAGAGAGAGAGAGAGAGAGAGAGAGTAAGAGAAGGGTGACAGACTTAAAAAGAAGGAGAAGATGAAGAGTCCAGGTGAGCAGTCAGAATAGTTCTGTCAAACACTGCACTGGACCTGGAGAAGGTGTCTATCTTATAGTGTTTTGTGAAGGTGTGAACAAATGACCAGGTAGCTCCTTCTAAAATGGACCTGGTATCCACCTCCTTGTAGAAGGCATCTGATGAAGCCACTTCTTGACTGTGCTTTTAGCCACATGGGTAAAGTTTTTCCATGGAGATAGTAGCAGATAAAAATAGCCTTTGAGATCCAGGAAGCAATAATTTGTTTGGAAACTGTTTGTCCTAACCTGGAATCCATAAATGAGATGAACAGGTGATCTGTTTTTTCTGGTATTCTTAGTTTTGTCTAGGTAAAACCTTGGCTGTCTGTTGAGAATGTCTAAGGAGTATACGATTCCCCTGTCCCATTTTGAGGGTTGGGGAAATAGGTAGGCAGATTGATTCCTTGGTTGAGGGTTGGCTCATTAACCACTTTTAGCATGAAAGATGGAGTGACCTGAAGCTTACACTATCTTTGTAGAAGATGAGGAAGGGAGGAATAGCCATGAGAGCATGGAGTTCTGGGACCCTGCAGGCTGAAGTCAAGAACAGGAGGAGCATTGTTTTCCAAGTGCAATATTTTAGATCAGCTGATTCAAAAGGGGGTAAAGTGAACTTTTCCTAAACAGAATTAAGGTCCCATGGTAGAGTGATAAACTTCCTTGAGGGTTTAGGGTATAGAACTTTCCTCAGAAAAAGCTTAGCCTCTATCCTGGACATGAGAGGAGGCACCAAAGGTAGGCATGCATTAATGGCTGATAAGTAAACCTTAATGAAAGAGTAGGCCAACCCAAATGTAATAAGTCACACAAAGTATTGGAGTACTGTGGGGGTCTCCAATAGAAGGGGTTGGAATTTGTTCTTAAGGCACCAGATGGAAAATCTTTTCCACTTGGAGGACTTGAGCATCCTCTTCAGAAGAGGTGTGTCTTGTAGGGATTAGAATCCTATCACCCAGAGGATTAGACTGAGTAAGGTCTCATTAGATGAAAGACTTGCCCTTTCTGTTGAGTGCTTCAATATGGTTTTGGAGGATTTCTTCAGTAATTTCTCTTTAGGTGAAACAGAAGTGGGAACCAGTGCTGCCTTGGCCAAAAAATTGCCAGAAGAAGGAGTTTTGGAGTTTCCTTCTGGACTTTGAAAAGGAGCCTTGGGAGCAGAGTTAGAGGGGGGGGGTTTCCATAAAACAATTTCACTGTCCATTGGAAGGAGAAAGCATCTGTCCTCCAGGCTAGAGAAGATGGGTTCTCTGTGCAAAAAAGTGAGGAGCAGACGATGCTCATAGGAGGAAAAGAGGTCTATCTGGGCAGTCTCCCATGTGAAAGTTATGAATTTGAAAACCTCTGTGTTCAAGGATCACTTGTGAGGGCCCTCCATATCCCTGCTTAGAGAGTCTGCCAATGTGTTCTTTTGAAAGGAAACATACATCACTGTAAGTGTAGGATTCAGCTGAGGGGGTTAGGTGCCAGACCTCCTGTTCCAGCTTCCACAGGGGGTGGGATCTTGTGCCTCCCTGCTTGTTTATGTACCAAATCACTGTGGTGTTGTCCATGTGCACCAGCAGAGTACTTGGCTTCCCAAGATGTGAGAATGTTTGTAAGGCTTATAGAAGTGCCGTCATGTCCTTTAAGTTGATATGTTCGTTTAATACAGGGGCAGGCCACTCCTCTTGCATTATGTGGTGTCCTGTCCAAGCCTCCAATACCCTGCTTGAAGCATCTGTAAACAGGACTTGGTTGTATGGGGCTGGAGTGAATGGAAGACCTGGGTTGAGCATAACCTGGTTGCTACACCAAAGGAGTTCCTTCTTTATGCAAGGAAGAAGAGGAATGGGGGTATCAAAGTGGCGAGAGTGCTGGGACCATGATTTCAGAAACCACTGCATTTTCCTCATGTGTAGTCTGGTGAGGAGCAGCACAGAGATGGTGGCATCCATGAGTCCCAGGGCCCTGGTAGTTCCTCTGGCTGAGTAACTATCCTTACTGGAAAGCATTAAGAACTCATTGGCTAGGGAGGTGGCCTTCTCTTGAGGAACAGACCCATGCACAGTAGATGTACCCAGGCTACAACCCAGAAAGATCAGCTGTTGGGTGAAATGAGATGGGATTTTTTGTAATTGATGGTGAAACCTAAGAGGGTCAAAAGTTGCATGGTGTAATGAAGGTGTTTTAGAAGAGTATCATGAATAAAGCCTGCCATATAAGGTCATCCAAGTAATGGAAGATTTGTATGGCTGAGTGCAGCACAAAACCACTACTGGGGCCAGACACTTTGTAAAAAACATTGGAGCTGTAGAAAGACCAAAGGGCAAAGCAGTAATCTGATAATGTGATGATACAGTAAAGAACCTGAGAAATTGTTCTGCAGGAAGGGTGGATGGGAATATGAAGATAATCATCCCTTGTGCCTAAGGATACCAGAAAAGCTTGAGGAAGGAGGAAGGGTAGAAGAGTTTGTAAATACAGAATTTTGAAAGAGGGAACTCACAGAAATGCATTTAAACAGGAGAAGTTCAGGATAGGTCTCAAACAACCCCCTTTCCTTGGGACAAAAAAGGTCCTTGATTAAAATTCCTTTCCTAAATAGGAAGGATGGACCTCTTCTATGACTCTGTAGGCCAGTAAGTCTTGCATGATAGGCTCTAGCTGGTTGGAGGGGGTGGGAGTATTTCCCCTCTGAGAGTTGAGCTGCTTTCCCAAGACGTAGTGTAACCCCCCCTTGATAATGCTTAAGACCCACTTGTCTGAGATTATTGCTTCCCAGAATGAAAAAGAAAGAGGATCTTTTTGAGAGGAGTAAAAGGGTAGGATTTGTAAAGGGGGACAGGTGGATTATAATCACATGAGCGTACCACCAAACTGAAGTCTCCTAGAAGGAATACCCCACAGAGCTTTTTCTGGCAATCTTTTCTTAGAAATTTTCTTTTGCCTGAGAGGTGTTCTAGGATCTCTCTCTCTTGGCAAAGGAGGCAGATTTTGATGGATAATTTCTAAGGCACCTGGAAACTGTAGAAAACAGAATCTGATGGCAATTGTCTTGCCCTGTTCTTGCAAAGCTTTGAAAAGACTGGTAGCTTGTGAGGCAAAAAGGAGGTTGTAATCCAAGGGGGAGTTTAGAACCTTAGACCTGAAATCTTCTGGAATAGGTTAGCCTTATAGCCAGGCATATCACCCGATCACTGAAACAGTAGCAGCCAACATGGAAGAGGCATCCACAGCATTATAGCTGAATTTCATACTGTGCCTGGCCATTTGAGAAGCCTGGGCCACTAGAGACTGCATGGTCAGTTTTGACTCCTGTTTCAGGGGCTCTACGATGGTCTTGATTATGGACTGTAGCACAAAGAGTATTTGGTCATTTAAGTTTGATAGTTTATAGCTCCACTTAAGTGGAGGAGCTATACACTTTCTTACCCCACATGTCCATTGCTCAAGTGTCTTTGTCATTGGGGAGAACATTAGTGTGAGGGAGCAACTTGGAAAGTTTATATGAGGTTAGGGATACTGCAGCTGGGTCTACCACAGTGATTTTGTAGAAGTCATAAAATTAATTAGGAACTTTGTAGAACCTATCTTGTCTTTTAGGGGGAGGAGTCTGAGAATCAGGTCTGAAAGAGCTGGCTTGAAATGCTGCAACAGTGATTCAGTCAGGACATCTACTTCTCACTTGGAACTGATGTTAGCTAGGCTGTCTGTATATAATGTATATATTGTATACAGTTTCTCACTTATGTTTTCATTGTTAAGTAGTTTAGCTGATAAATTATTCCTGCACTTTTATGTGTTATTAAAGCAGATAAAATAAAGTTTAAAAAATGCTCAAAAATCTCATGAGAAATTCCAGTACCAAAAACTCTGAGTTTTGGACTACATGGACACTCCTTTGCAGGGACTCAAGTCTCTTGCCATCTCAGTTGTTAATCTATAGATGCCTGAAAAGCAAATTTCCTGCTTCATTTACTCTTCTGATGCCTAACAATCAGCATAAAATAAAGGAAATGCTGGACGCTAGTCAGCAGAGACAGATATGCTCTTATGATAGAAATGACAAAAGACTACGCGATTTTCCATGCTGAAGACAGAGTGAGAATGCAACGGGAGAGATGAAGAGAATAGTAGCGGAGTTTCCTTTGGAAGACAGTTCATGAATATTTGTATTTAACATGCCTTTCAACTTTCCAGATTTTTGCTTCATATTTTTGATCTGTTCCTGGGGATGCCGCAGATGTACGGCGGTAGCGTTGTTACCTCACAGCAAGAGGTTCTCCCGTTCGATTCTCAGCTTGGCTTGGGAGTGCCTTCTGTGTGGAGTCTGCATGTCCTCCCCATGGTTGGGTAGTGTTCAAAAGACATGCGTGCATAAATGGGCATGCCTTCGTTGAAGGTTGGGCATCAAGCTGGCACCTCGGCATTTCGTAAAAATCTACTGCCAATCATTAGCGGACCGGAGTTCCGCTGTGGCGACCCCTTACCGGGAAAAAGCTGAAAGAAAAACAACAACATTTTTGATCTGTTCCTCATATAATTTGTGGTTTTCTAGCAAATCATTAAGAACTAAAGTCACTAAATAATGGCAGACTTTTGAGTTTCAGAGTCTATACCCTCCAGAAAATGCATGGTAATGCAAAACCTGGTATTCTACCAATGTTATAAGTTTATAAGTGCAATGATTAAAATCTGTCCCTATTTTTGGGCCTTTGTACCCCCATTATTTTGTCTTTGTCCAGATTTCTTGCACTAAATGGTTGAGAGGCATCGTGTTTAACACCCCAAAGCAACAGCATTTCTAGTCAAAGTCAGTGGGAGTTCATTAGATACAGACGCAAGAGAAACAGGGATAGCAGCCTCCCCAAACCAGAATGGAGCTATTTTAAAAGCCAAAAGTGGCTGACTGTTTGATGCCATTGCACATTGGGTAGAGGGAGAGAAAGTAAAAAATTGAACATCAGGGGAAAAATCCCTCTGCCTTACTACCTGTCAGGGCATTGCCACTTGGAGCATTTGTCTAACAGAGAGGAAAAAATGGTCTGGCAGTTATAATGTAAGAACTATCCTGCAATCATTAATGTGTAAAACTATGGGAAAGCATGTAGCATGAAGTTGAAGTAATTGTCAAAACCACTGAACCAACAGCCTATGCTTGAAATGAAGATGGAAAGCTGAACAAAGAATTCCAGAGAAACATGAAAGACACATATGTCAGAACTGAAGTCCTACTAAGGTGATCAGTAAGAACTGTTACAACTGGATTCCAAAATGGTGGTCGTTTGAGAAACACCCTCTCCTCATACCTCTGACTTCATATACTAGGTTTTATTACTAAATGCCGTAATCCTTAGCTATAGACTTTTTTCTTTAAAACCATATTTGCTGGAGAAAATTAGAGCTGAAATCTAAGCAAATATAGTGGATCTGTGCCATAGATCTACAGCATCTATTCAGTTACTAGAAGAAAATTATCCTACACGTGGACACATAGAGGCCTGAACTTTCAGCACCACAGTAAATGACAGTACCCACAAGAAGAGAAACGAAGCTAGCAATGCCAAAGGAAGTCGAAAATATGGAGTTTCAAAGTACAAAGGCTAAACTATCTGCTATAACTACTTCACCGGAGAAAGAAGCAAAAAGACTGAGATCATCCAAAAGTGCACAAGAACAAATAAAGGATCCAATTAAACAGAAGACTGAAGGGGCAATACAAATGGACAAGCTGAAAAGCGCCCTACTTCCCTTGCAATCAGTCATTCAAGAACTATCTGGGAAAATGAATTCCTTCGGATCAGCAATAAATAAAATTGTTGAACGCTTGGATCTTGTAGAAGATAGATCTAACTCAAACGAATTAGAAATAAAGCGTCTAAAAGAAGAAATCAAGTCCAGAGACAAAACAATCTATGACATTCAAGCGAAGAATGTAGACCTAGAAGCTAGAAGCAGACGCAACAATCTGATAATCAGGGGTCTTTCTGAAACATACGAATCCCACCAACTAACCGAAACCATTACACAAGTATTTAATAACCTTCTCCGTGTGAGCAATCCTTCAACCATGTACACTA
The DNA here is from genome assembly GCF_019279795.1 of Protopterus annectens. Lineage (NCBI taxonomy): Eukaryota > Metazoa > Chordata > Ceratodontiformes > Protopteridae > Protopterus > Protopterus annectens. The sequence continues at coordinate 26,110,294 of NC_056729.1, read as the reverse complement.
TTGAAAGAGCACATAGAGCCCTACGGAAACAGCAATCAACTTCAACTCCAAGACCCATTTACGTAAAAATGCTCAATTACCAAGATGTGCAAAATATTATCTCCGCTTACAAAAAATCGAACCATTTCACTTGGAACAATCAAAATATACATATCTCACAGGACTTACCCCTAGAAATTAGAGAGAAACATCGCAAACTCTCTCCCTTCTATGCTGACCTTATAGCCCGAAAAATTAAGTTTCAAATGAGGTTTTCTTGCTCCCTGTCATTCTCCTTCAAAGATACTAAATTCTCCATGTCCTCACCCAAAGAAGCGGACATGATTTTTGTTAAATGCTTTGGTGCTGCACCGTCTACATCCTGAATGCTTCCAAAAGTGGCCTTTGTTTATCGAAGACTGTCTGATACTTCCTGTAGGTATTTCAGTTGTCGGGTTACTTTCTAGATAATTAAAACTCCTGATTGCTGGGTTATTTTGCTCAGAATTCTCTCCGGTCTACTAGGACCATTTCTTTCAGTTTCAGTTACCCTGAAGATCACCGGATGCAACAACAGGTGCAGGTCATAAAGGTAGCACACCCAGACCTGGAAACACAAAAGCGAACTTTCACTTAAAACTATACCGCACTGGTCTTCCTGGAAAACGCAAATAAACGAGCATTGCTGAATTGCAATAGGCAATCTACCCAGTGGACAGGAACAAAGAAGCAAATAGATCCATAGTGCCTGGTAAAGTGAAAGTTGAATTTTTCTTTTTTTTTTCTTTCTTCAAATCGACGAAGCTACTATGCAGAACTGGACTGTCATAGATCATCCCCTGGGTCCTAAAACCAGTTTCATTACACCTGAAATCTGCATTTGGTGCTGTATTCCTGCCTACATACTGCTAGTCTTAAAGATAACTCTATACTCCATAGTCTAACAGTTGAATGCAGCTTATATAATCAGGAGATAGAGTTTGTGTAAATTGTTGTAGCTTTACCTCCTAGGTCTAACATTTCATTTTAGTTTGTAGTTCAGCTGATCACTGTTGCAAAATAGTCCAGTTTACATATAGTAATTCTTATATAAAGAAATTCCCTAAAACTAATTTATTAGATACACCATATAATTTCAACACCTATCAGCTGAACCCTGTTTAAATATTTTGTGTGTCAAAGAGTGAAATCTTGTACTATAACTGGAAATACTAGAAACTGTTCATATGCATGTGTTAGGTTAACTCCTCCATAATTAACCATTCTCCTTATGATATTCCACTCTACTTAGAAGCTATTTGGATAAGATAAGTAGGGTTTCTGATGACTTCTTGGGGAATCAGTCTGATGTTGTATATTGAATGTAAATATTGTTGGTATTATATCTTGTTCCTACGATTCAAATGTTTAGTAAACTTATGTTTTTTTAGTGTACATAGATTTACTTCTCTCTCAATTATAGGGGTTATGTGGTTAGGCACGGGGATAGAATTGACAGAGTTTTGTACCACTCCTTTATTTACTATTCTATGCTACAATACCACTGAAAACTACTCTCTTTTACCCATCCTACATTCCAGATTCTCTTATATTATTATCCAGACCCTAATGGAAAATGGATAAAATCTGAAATATTACTTCCTGGAATGTCAGGGGATTACAGGAGAAAAACAAACGAAATTTGGTGTTACATCTATTTTACAAATCCCAGTCAGACCTTTGCTTCATTCAGGAAACTCATATGAATAATGATGAATGGACCAAAGAAAATAATAGAAAATGGGTTAGGGACATTATTTCATCGGGCTTTTCTAATAACTCCAGGGGAGTTGCGATCATTATTAAAAAATCCTTTAAACCTGTGATTATTGAAAGAGGTTTTGATCAGGAGGGCAGATGGTGTTATTTTACATGTCTATCTTATAATTTAAACAAACCTGTTTTATTTCTAAACCTGTACGGTCCATGCTCAGGACAGCAAGATTTTATCATGAAGGTCTATAATCTCTTACTTAAATTTCCAAACCATATTATTATTATAGGTGGTGATTGAAATATGGTAATTAACCCTAACATAGATCGCTCAAGTAAGCCAAGGGCTCTAAACTCCCAGGATTCCCTAGCGCTGAGAGAATTAATACTTGACTTTGATTTGATGGACCCTATTACGTTTGATCGTGACTCTGGAAACAAGAATAGTTTTACTTACTTTTCAAAATGCCACCACTCCTGGTCACGTATAGACTTTTTCCTAATATCTGACACCTTAACGAATAGGCAAATTAAATTTCTAACAGAACCCAGATTCCTCTCAGATCATTCAAGAATCATTTTAGAGATAGGCTTTAATATTAATCCATCCTCAACGTACAAGAACTACAACTGGGCTTTAAATAGCAATTTACTAAAAGACCAATCACTAAATGAAGAAATCACCCTTACTCTAAAGGAACTTTTCTCCCCATCCAGAGACAGTGAAATACCCTTTGATATTAGATGGGCGGCATGTAAAGCTGTGATGAGGGGAACTTTTATCAAGAAAGCCACTTTCCTTAAGAAACTGAATAAAGAACTGGAAAGCAAATTAATATCAGAGATCAAGACTTTAGATGACAAACTTCTAGAGAACTACTCCTTAGATATAGAACAACAACTACACATCAAACAAAAAGAACTATTTGAACACCAGCAATCCATCCTTACCCTTCAAGAATTGAGATATATTGCTAAATATTCAGAATCCATACAAACCCCGTCCAAAGCCCTGGCCAGATTGATAGGGTGCACACCCAAGTCTTCTAAAATCACATTCATTCAATATCATAACACACTTTATAAATCAAATACACAAATTATTCAACTATTCCACCAAATTTACACAGATATGTATGCCACCAACAACACACTTCCTTCTCATGCTGAGATGGAGAAATTTCTGTCTAATCTTACTTTCCCAAAATTAACCAAACCCCAGGAAAATGCCCTCTCAGCTCCTCTAAGGATATCAGAAATCCACGAGGCTATTGATAACCTTAAATTAGGGAAAGCACCAGGTCCAGATGGTTATACTCGCGAATTTTATAACTTATTTAAAAATAGTCTGGCCCCCATTCTGCTCCAACTTTATGAACATATCTCATCTAATGGTATTACTGACCGATATATTAATCACTCTAAAACTATTCTAATTCCTAAAAATACTCTAGATACTTCCAATATAAATAACTATAGACCAATATCTCTTATGAATATAGACATAAAAATTATTTCGGCCATTCTAGCAAATAGGCTTAAAAAAATGATACATACCTTATTTTCTCCAGAACAGGCAGGCTTTATTCCCAACAGACATTCCTGGCATAATACCTTAACACTAGAAACTATAATAAACCTTACCAGAAAAGAAAGAAATCCTAGATATGCTCTGATTTTTGATGCTTGTAAAGCCTTTGATAGGGTAAACTGGAAATTTCTGTTCTTGACATTGTCTTCTTTTGGCATCCCCCCAGACTTTATCAATATTATCAAAACACTATACAGTAGTTCTTACACTAGGCTATATATAAACAGACAATATTCTCATCCAATAAAGATTGCAAATGGTACTAGGCAGGGATGCCCTCTCTCACCACTGTTATTCAACTTATATTTAGAATCCCTTTTCTTGTTTTTATTACAGAAAACCTATCATTCAATTCCTAAAATTCTTAAAACTAAGATTAGCTTAACTGCCTTCGCTGATGATCTGAATATATACTTTGAACATCCTCTGTCTGATATTAAAAAGTTGGTGAAATCCTTGAATACCTTCGCCTCTATCTCGGATTACCAAATTAATCAAAATAAATCCTTTATCTTCCCGATCAACCCCGTATCACATAAAAAATATCTATTCCCAGATGTCTCCTTTCGCCTAGACTACTCCCTTAAATATTTAGGAGTTTTGTATGATCATACCTCTTCTTCTATCCTACAGACTAATTTATCAAAAACATGGCTTTCCATTTCCCAAGATATCTCAAGATGGCAACAGTTAAAACTCCCCATGCTTACTAAAACCTCTATCATCAAAATGAATATTCTTCCTAAGCTTCTCTATCAGCTCAATGCATCTCTTTCTTATACTTCGAAGTCTTTCTTGAACAAGATACACAAAGCATTTGCAAAGTTTATGGCACCCTAAATTGGTTAGAATTTCATATCAAAGACTTACCCTGCCAAAAAATATGGGGGGTCTTGCGATGCCGGATCTACTTCTACACTACAAAATTATCCAAGCAAACAGGATATTTACAATCACAAACTATCAACCGAACTCCCATACTTGGACTCCCCTTTGGGTCAAATCATTGAACAATCATGCCCTAGATAATGACATTAATCCAAAAGCTCTACCCTTTCTAAGCAAAGTAAACCTTAAAAAGCTAAAGTTACACTTTTCCTTAAAAGGGTTAATTAAAACATTTCAGGAACTATTTCAATCCACTAAACTAGGAAATGCCATCCTCCTTTTCCAGCCATTCCATCTTAACCCAAATATAAACCTGAACAATAAAGTGATTAAACTAAATAACCTTCCATTAGTCAAGGATTTTACCTTATGGGATATACATAAATACAATCATTTATCCCTAACAGAACTCCGTAAGGTGCTAGACCTACCTAAAAAATATAACATCACCCTGAGGCAATTAAGAGAGCTTACCATATCGACATTCCTCAGTTTTCCCAGTACTGATATGGAACAAAACCAGGTGGCCACCCTACTCAAAAACTTAACTAACAAGAAAAATATGGTATCTGTTGCCTACAAGACCTTCTCCACATTTCTAAACCAAGGAAAAATCATATTTGCAGAATACTGGGATCAGCAGGGCTTAAGCCTCTCGATAGAACAGAAGCTTCAGGCTATTAATTATACACTTATGTATTCACCCTATAAAAAACTTTGCTACACACAATTTATGATTACCAATAATCTATATCTAACTCCAGTACACTTGAATAAATTTGATCCGAATATCTCCACTGCATGTTCCTGTTGTTCGTATCCACATGCAGATATCATGCATATTCTATGGTCTTGTAGATACTCTCACAGTATTTGGTGCTCACTCAAGGTTCGTTTGGAGAAAATGGGGTATCATAAATCTACACTGTCCTGGGAGATAGCGCTATTACATATCACGAGTATTTACATACCTAAATTTAAGCTCCGTGCCCTAATTATTCTCTGCCTCCTGATCAAATTCTACATTACCAAACACTGGATGGATCGCTCCAAAATATCCTGGAGGGACTTTAAGAATCTGGCCATTAAGTACATTACTTCCCAAAAACTGCTAATAATTAATTCCCGTAAGCGGGCTACATACCAGAGATTATGGGACTTTATCTTTATACTCTTGTCTAATGATTAACAATTATATCCTTATAGGTACCTCAACTTACCTTTTCTACTCTTGACCTCTATACCTACTCACTTATTCCTTAACATCTATCCTGCTATATTGATCTTGGAATTGTAATTGTTTGATATGTAACTCCCTCCCTTCCTGCAGGATTATATGGATGGATTAAGGTGCATTGTAGCATGACATATGTTTATTCAACATTACTTCACCAATATGTTAATGGTGTCTTTTTGTTTTTTCCGGCACATATGTATATAGGTTATATTTTGATTTACTTGTACCTACCTGTGTAAGATTAATCCACTAAATATTGCAATAATGTTTTTTTTTTTTTCCTTTTTGTATCTGTAAATCAATAAAACTGTGTTTTAAAAAAAAAAAAAAAAAAAAAAAAAAAAAAAAGAAATGTTACAACTGGTCCTGTCACAGGCAGATGAGTTTATGAGAACTCTGATAGTCATGTGATGCAGACAAATGTTCTTCATGTCATGTCTCCAAGAAATGCTTTGATACAGGAATAACTGAACCAAAAGGCAGATTGCTGTTAAATATCCTTGATAAGGAGGATCACTGAAGAAATGAAAAAAAGATATATTGACTGTTAACAGAGGCATTTATAATATTAAGGATGAATGTTTAACTTACTATAATGCTCATGAATATGTTCAAACGTTGTGTACTGATATAAATAGACAATGACTGTATAACAAAAGAGGAGGGATACTAGGCAGTGGAAAGCTGCATATTGGCTGGTATACTGTTCTAGAGAAGTTTCAGTCTGAATATACATCTCACAAAGGCTAGACTACATCTAGAATATCTCCCTCATTTAATGGACATTAGACAATAAACTCTTGAGTCCATTTTAATTATAAAAAAATGTGTACCATATCCAAGGCAGTGACAAACTCATGGTAGATTCTAAAACTTATTTAATGAAACACTGTGCAATGGCTGAAACCATGAGAACTGATTCTACATGACTGTCTCTTTTCTTCACCAAAGGACTAAGCAATGCAAAAGGTCAGTATATGTCTGGGACCATTCATAAGTAGGGATACAGGTATAGCTTCCTCTGCTGTTTAAAGAAATCCTCTGCTAGTTACTTATAGAGCACAATTCATATTGAATGATTGACCTGATTATAAGGACACAGTGTTCAATGACATGTGTGGCACAGGTTCTAATCTTGGCAGTACTGCAGAATGCTGGCTGGAAAAACAGAGAAACTAATACAGGAGCAGTTGATTTTCTTCTGGAGACAGTTTGTGGATGTCTGTGTTTAATGCTTCCAGCATAAGAACCTTCAAGGAAAATAAGTGGAAATTCATTAGAGGCATTCGTAAAATAAAACAGGATAGCATCTTCCTCAAAATAAACTGGGGCTCTTCTAAAAACTGGATCTGTCTGATTATTTCATGTGGTCGTATGTGAGGAGGAGGAATGGGAGGTTAAACTTGAACATTAAGAAAAATAATTCCCTTTGTGTTGCTATCTACCAGGACACACTGCCTGCATTAGCATTTACCTGAGCTGTGCCAGCAGGTCATAATGGGATAGTAAGTAAGTCAACTGACATTAGCAGGTAAATACTTTACAAAATCTGATAGATATAGCATGCAAAATGCATCATAAAAAGGAAAACTCTGCTTCCTGTCCATCTTTAGGAATTGTACAACCAAGCTGTTATTAACATGTTCACATAAGCGCATAAAGGATTAGCATGTATTGGAATGGAATTTAAAATCAGTAGGTTTACAACATTGTGTATTGTGGCTTTGTGGTGAGATCTTTATATTCCTTGCACTAAGGTTCTAGTGCAAGGACCTAATTTTCAGTAAGTCCAGTTCTATGTCTCTCTCATGGCCCAATCAGTTCAGCGAATGGCATTTTCAGTGCACTTGCATCAAACATGCCATTTGTCGAACTGTTCATACTGAGATTGCGGTACAAAGAGGATCGGGAAATTTGCCTTTTTCCCACTGTAGTGCAATCTCAGAGTTGGTATATATAATTAGCAGGGGGTGTGGGGGACACAGCCCCTACATGAAGAGAATTCGATGAATGGGGTTTCTGATAAAATGCCAATTGCTAAACTGACGGTTTGATGCAGTGTAGTTATAACGACCCCTCTCTCATACATATATATATATATATATATATATATATATATATATATATATATATATATATATACCGTATTTCATTGTAAATAAGACCTAACCACAGAGTAAGGCCTAGGATGTTTTTCCAGGATGGTCATGATATAAGTCCTACCCCAAAAATAAGCCGGAGTTAAGATCGTCAACAACACACGATGGATGTGTTGAATTATAAAATAATATTTTTGACACCCGTTGACTGAGGTTATCATACTCTGTTCACCATTTTTGGACCATTTGGACACCCAACTTCTTCTCTTTGCAGAAAGTCATAAGATTCTTTCCCTGGGAGTCCTCCACAATTCTTACTGTAACCCTAATCATCACTCACACTTGACGGTTGAGATCCTTGGCCCATAAACACTGGCAGGTGTACTTTGATCGGTCAAAGTACAGACAATGTGCGTAAAGCATGCGCATTTGATAATGAACGGCTATTAACCAGCGTCATTTTGTGTTGCCACTCCAGTCTCATACGTCTTCAATTACCCCCCCCCAGACAAGATGAGTGCAAAAAGAAAGAGCTATTCCGTCGAGTACAAAAAAGGAATCATGGAGGATGGACTCCCATGAAAAGAATCTGATGGCTTTCTGCAAAGAAAAGAACTTAGATCTCCGAATGGTCCAAAAATGGCATGCAGCGTACGATAACCTCAGTCAACAGGCCGACGAGGGAAATGCTAAGACGTGCAAGTGTGGATCAGGTCGACAACCATTATTTCCTGAGCTGGAAGACATCATCTGTGAATGGATTGTGAACAGGAGAGCAAAGGCTTTGGTTGTGCGCAGGTTTGATATTTAAGCATTTGCCCTTGAAATGGCACCAGAGTTAGAAATATCCGCAGAAGAATTCAAAGAATCACAACACTGGCTGGATGGCTTCCTTCAGCGATATGAACTGTCTCTAAGAAGATCAAAAACACTGTTCAAGCTGGAAGAAACTGAAGTTATTAAACTTGAACTTGTGTTCAAGTCCTTTGTTGATGGCATCGACTTTTCTCAATGGCCCAGCTCCCTTGGAAGGCAAGAAGCCTAGCTGATATCAAGTCTTCACTCCAAATATGAACTCCCTGACCCACCTCTTACTCACCAGATGGAGGTAAGCAGAACAATTAATCCTTCTTCTTTCCCCAACTAGAGCTTCCAGAGCCCAGGCCACTAAATGAACTCAGATCATCGGTGAACTACTCAGGGCTTTATCTCTTTATACTAACTGAGCTGTCTGTACTGTAACTTTCATCCTTGCAGAAATAACTCCATCAGAATGAAAGTAAATAAAGTACCCATTCACTTTAAATAAACACATAAGTTCATGGCATATGATATGCTACTTATTCTGCCTATTATGCCTTGACTTTAAAAAAGGAGCAATAGACAAGTGCTAAAGTGAGGGTCTGATCTTGCAAAATGAGATCTGAATAGAAATTCGGGAGACAGGGTGAAAAGAACCCTGAAAGTGCATACTTACAATTCACAAGATGGGAAGCAATACCCTGGATAACAAACCATTAACATACAATTTGGGAAGTAAATGAGATGTCCCTGGACAACACTCCCTGAATAAAAATTTGGAATATGGTTTACATTGAACAACAAGAGATTAACGTGAATTTGGGAGGTGGGGTATAACCCTTTACAATGAACTGTAACTGTAAATTTTTTAAATGGGAGTTGATGATCCTGGGCAACAAATACTGAATGTGAATTTAGGAGGCAGGAGCTAATGCAAGCACTGTGTAGCGCTCAAGAGATAAGGTCCTATGGATATTATTGTGCAGATCGGGTACAAAATTGGAAAAAAGGATAGTTGCATAGAAATGTTTATCATATTTATCATATTAAAATAAGCTTAATCCTTTGATTGCTAGTAACAATCTGAGGCCAAAAACCTTACAATAGTCAGCGATATTAGTATATGCCATTAATTGATCTTGTGCAACTGTAACTAAAAAGATGATTCTGTTGATGCCTTATGAAATGAAGTTTGCTCTCTGAAGTGAACAACTAAAATATTGATTACCAATATATGCACACCCCTAATAGCTCAAATTCACTGAAATATATAAATAAATGCCAAAAATTGTTGAGAGACTACAATTTTAATGGGTAAGCTTTCAACCACATGGAACCTCTTCAGACCATAAGTTAAACCTTGCATAGATGCATAAATGTAATCAAAATGAAATTGCTAACACTGATCGAACAATTGAAACAACTCCTTCAGTAAATGCAACCACTGTTCAAGCCTTCACAATGTAAGACCTTGGTCTCCTATGTCTTAAAGTGATTTGTTCATTAAAATAAATATACCTTCCCAGCACAGTATGTGGTGCACAGTGTGCCAAACAGCATTTTTGTTCCATCAAAGAAAGTTTTCAGCTGCTCATTTCTTAAAACATGTTTTTTTTAAATTACCACTTTTACCCATAATTTTGTCACTAAGGCTAAACAGTAAACTTTAACCTCTGTAACATCAAGTTAGAGAAAGCAAGTGATGTGTCCATAGACTTTAATAGATGTATCATCTCATATGCGCAAAGATGTATCAATTAAAATCTATTCATGCACATCAAATTATTCCTCAGCTGAAGTCACCGAGGAATACATTCAATTTATTTTGGCTGCGGTTTAATATAAAAAAATTACAAAGCTTTTTTATTAAAAATTGGTCAAACAAATGAGGAATGAAAGTAATACAAACATGCCTTTCAACTGTACAGATTTATGCAGGATGTGCAGATTTTTGTCTCATATTTTTTGGTCCATTTTTCATAAAATTGTGGTTTTCTACCATATTAGTGGTAAATCATTAAAGACTGAAGTTAGAAAATAGAGAGATATTTGAGTTTCAGACTTCATATTCTTCAGAAAATACATGGTTTGTTCTTCTTCAGAAAAAATCATGCTAATGCAAGATCTGTTATTCTATCAATTTTCTTAGTTTGTAAGAACAATATTTAAAAATTGTCCCTATTTTTGGTCCTTTGTCCCACTTTAATTTATGGCTTTGTCCAGATTTCTTGCTCTAAGAGGTTGAGAGGTATGAACACAAGTACATCATGGCACTTAACTCATTAAATACCACAATGTACTTTGGATACTGAACAAATCGCTTTAACACATTTTAAAGATACAATTTAATTTAATCCTGTTGGGCTGTAGTCATCCAACCTTATATATCATTCATTTGCCTCCAGAAGCAGTTTATTGAAATAAGCACCTGCAATGTGTTAACCATCTATTTTCCTATGGCTCTATTTATCCTTAACTGGGGTGGAGAGGCACCTGATTTTATACCGGTATTCAATGGGTGCAAGGCATTGAAACCCATTCTGGACACAATCCTCGTCTGTAGTGGAGTGAACACTCTGACTCACGCATGCAATATAAACATACCTACAAGCAGTTTGAATGATTTCAGTTCACATATAGCATGGTGAGAATTAAACACATAAAGGGTGAGAGGGTGGGTGCCCTCAAATTTATCTGAGGATTAAATGGCCTAGGGTTCCTCATGAAAGGGGTACAGTCTACAGTTAAAGCCCGAGGATGGGCACTGCACTGATGATCCCTTGAAACATCCAGTCATTCCCTAAATGTGCTTAACCTGAGATTTATTAAACCAAACATATCTAATTTCAAGTAAATGTTTTACTCAAAGTGAGTATGCAACAGTCGCTGTGTTATATGACCACAGCATGAGTTGCACTTATACTTTGCAAGATAAATTAATGCTTTTGTGCTACATTTTGCATACTGAAGTTCACTGAATTCATTTTGAGTACCAGGCTGAGCAAAATTGTATATTATTATTATATGTACTGACAGAAAGAATAGTCATTACACTAGTGATACAGGTATAACCTTGCAACATCCTATGATGTGATTGTTTTATTCAAATTTCTATCTGTTGTAAATACAAGTCTAAGTATGCTGCTATCATACATAGTAGTCACTGAAACCTACTTTATAGTATGTCAGTTCATATAGTATACAATGACTGCATATAAGTAACCATTCTGGATTTTAAATGAAAGACAGCCATAACCAAATGTGGATACCACAGAGCACAGTAGATGTGCTGGATTATATGGAATGCCACAATGATTACTAGGGCTTAACATATAGTTACGTATACATTCCAAACACAGTAAAGGATAGTGTATACAGTGTGGAGCATTATGAAATCTTATTCCAAGCATTCTGTACAGACGTTGTATAAATGATCTGTAAGGGTACATGTACTGCCATGTAAAATAAACATTCAGGGGAAGTGTGTGTATTGAATAGAGACAAAGAGATGAATTGTAGAAATGAACACAAGGAAAAATGACAGGTGAAACAACCTAATGTGCAGAAGATGAGGGCATGTAAATGAAAGACAGTTGTAGCAGGAACACCAATCATATATCAGTGTGGTACAGTGTGGACTGCACAGTGAGAATCTGTATTATGTGACTGTCACACAAGGTGACATAACAATGGGGTTGATGTCTTTGTGAGATGAGCACCCTTACATGAACAGTGCAGAGGACATCTATCAGGGATGTTATATACAATTGGGGTAGGGTGCATATTGTGAAGCTGTGCAAACTGATTTGTCTTAATATGAGTGTAATCTCAGCACAGGTCTCCAACAAGTGGAACACAAGTAAAGGTTCATGGACAACAGTAAAGGATGCATGCACACTCATGGACAATATCAGAATAATACCAATAGTCTCTGACATAACATAAGTATTCTGAGTGATCAGAGATTGTTCTGCACAAACACACTTGTACAACTATTATGACATGTCAGCAATCTATCAGGGTAATTACGCACACTGTCCTGACACTGTAACATCTGCTGGACATGTTAGGAGGGACACTGCTATACCTTTATGTGACATTATGATCAGTACAGGCTAGTTGACTGGTGTGCATGGCATATATATATATATATATATATATATATATATATATATAGAGAGAGAGAGAGAGAGAGAGAGCACAATCCACAAAGTCATGAATGTTACCCATGCAATCAATGTTGTGAAACAGCTATGTACATACTGTGTGTATCACTGGAACAGGTATCACACATGCACCTGATGCAACAACTCGATGGGGGTTCCGCACCATCAAACAATAATGTTTATGCAACAAAAAGAATACCAGTGAGATGTTTGACAGCTCAATGTGGCAAAGATGGTACACTTCAGTTACACACAATGGGAAGATGTGTAGGGAGGTACATAAAGAAGGGTGCATTGTACTCAGTTATTGGTATGATGAAGACTGTGAACTATGGAGGTATTATGGCTTGTGATGTGGATGTCTTTCACATACACAGTAATTGTGTTACATACAAGGGAGTAGTCAGCACTGTGGCAACATGCTGGTGGATGTTCCAGATATCATCTACTACAGGACAAAGGTCACATACCTATCAATCTGATTATAGGGTGTGATGTCTACACTATACTTGGGTTGTGTGTTTGTTTTCATGATGTAACAACTCCCCCCATTTTGTTTCATCACAGGTCTTGTCATGGCTGTGGCAGCAATCTTTGGTGTGTGTTAATACTGTCCTATTATACTAATATCACAGTTGGAGTCAATGATTGCTCACAATCTGTAATTCGTCAGACAGCTGATTGGGCACAGGATGTGCATGTTATTCATGATGTCTGTGACTTAAGTAATGGACAGAAAAGGGCCCAGCAGACAACCCTGATGTATGGACCTGATCATTGGACCTGAGATATAGTTGCTTCACACATTTCAACATATTTATATGCCACATATGTGATCCTCTGGTCTACCCACTTGACAGTGCTGATTGAATACCTCAGTGTGGATTTGTGTCAGATGCCTTGGCCTTGTCAGGTTTAACATGATGACAGTGTTGCCATCATGCATTCTCTTGATGACCTCTTTGAGGACACCTGACAGATGTAACAGACATGATGTAGCATTAACAACTCACACAGGTCTGTTGCACACAGATGGATATTACTAGTGTCCATTTAGAAAAGGTCCATGATGACATGTTGGTCTACCTCATAAATGAGGAGAATAAGGATGTGTCTGTACATGCATACATTGACTGCTGCCCCCCCATCAAGTCAGATGTATGTATGTATGTTGATGTACATCCTTCTAAGGGAACATAGTCTGTGTGAAGGATGTATTGAAGTGTGTAATCAACTGTGTAAGCAAGGTGTATTTTTCTGAGTCATGCTACAGCCAATCTATGATGTTGTCACAACCCATTGATTCTGTGTGATAGGCCTGCATGAAGGCAAGACATATTGTCTATCTTGATCTGGCCTAGGGTTTGAACCCAGTCTCCATTGCAATCAATGAGAAACTCTCTCAGCTGAGGATTAACCCTTAAGTAACTAGATGGGTAACCAATTGGCTTACTGACACAACTCATACTGTAAAAATTGGTCAATCAACCTGTACCAGTAGAGCTTTCACCACTGGCATACCCCTGGGATCTGCACTTGGCCCTTTACTGTTTGGAATCTATTTCTTCACAGTTCAGGCTAAAATATACAGCCTTTGGTTTATAATTTTTTCTAATTCTTGTATACTGGGTGCAATCATTGAGTCCAGCAATAATGATAATATACTACAGGTGAGGCTAGCACAGAACAATGATTGGTGATAAACCCACAAAATCTACAAATAAACCCAAAATGTGTCTTTATTTTGCTTTCTGCAAAGTGGAATTCCCTGCTAATTACAGCATTGGCAGCACTCCCCCTATGCTGAAACCCAGTGATACAAGACGTAGAAACACACATAGATATCAATCTAAAATTCAACAAATAAATATCCACAGTGGTATGGAAACGCTACGTTGTGCACATCATAAGTCATGCCATCATATTTAGATCTGAGGATCATATAACAGCACTGTACTCAAACCTCATCAAAACACTAAAAGAGTATAATGCTCCCTTTTGCATGTACCTCACCAGATGCATGCAGCAGCTGGAGAGACCACAGGGGTTTCTCACAAAGAAAACATAGAGCCAGCAAACCATGCATTGACATATGTGGACAGACTAAAACCCCTGTCACTGTAATCTGTATCATACAGGATGAGGTGACTTCTGCCTGGCCTCCAGACCAGTCTTTGACCCTGCCCTGGTGAGAATAGTGCACATCCATAGATCAGATATAGGTGATAACTTCAGCAGTGTCTGGTGAGGAGAATATGATAATAGCAGTGTCCCACATGCTAGTGTAAAAGGCTCTCTATAATGTCAAGCTGGTGCACAAACACACACACACAAACACCCCAGTTGACTGCAGTGAGAACAGACCCCTTACCTATCTAAGTACCCTGACTACAAAACTCTGTATTTAAGGCAAGTGCCACAACTCAAGTCTGACTTAGAGTGTCTCTGACAACACTTTATAGGTGATAACATCAGCAGTGTCTGGTGAGGAGAATATAGTAATAGCAGTGCCCCACATGCTGGTGTAAAGTGCAAGTGCCATAGCACAAGTCTGAATTTTGCAAGGCTGCAGGACAACTTATAGTGGATGACATCAGAAATTTATGATGGAGAGAAGACATTGGGAGGCCTACATGAAATTGATGTATAGGCATGTGCAACTGTGAAGATAGTGTCAATCCATGGGATTAGAATGGTAACCATAGGATACACAATTATGCTGTTCTGGCTAGATAGACACATGCCAACCAGTTGACTGCAGTGAGAACAGAATCCCCTACCTATTAAAATACAGAGAATACAGCACTCAGTACTTTTTGCAAGTGCCACAACACATGTTTGACATTTACAAGGTTGCAGGACAACTTATAGTGGATGACATCAACAGTGGATGTTGTAGAGAAGATGTTGGGAGATCTGCATGAAATGGATATGCAGGCATGTTCAACTTTCAAAATAGTGCAAATCCATGGAAATGGAGTGGTAATTATAGGATACACATGTATATTCTTCTGGCTAGATAGACACACACACAGGCCTACACACATGCACACACCCCAGTTGACTGCAGTGAGAAAAAAAAACCCTACCGAAGTACACAGACTACATCAATCAGTACTTTATGCAAGTACAATGGCACAAGTCTGACTTTTACAAGGCTGCAGGACAACTTATAGAGGATGACATCACTAGTGGATGTTGGAGAGAAAATGTTGAGAGGCCTGCATGATATGTATGTGTAGGCATGTGCAACTGTCAAAATACTGTCAATCCATGGGATTGCAGTTGTAACTGTAGGATACAAATGTATGCTCTTTTGACTAGATAGACAGACACACGCACACACACACACACACACACACACACACACACACACACACACACACACCAGTTGACTGCAGTGAGAATAGAACCCCCTACCTAAGTACACAGAATACAGAAGTCGGTACTTTATGCAAGTGCCACAGCACAAGTCTGACTTTTACAAGGCTGCATGAAAACGTTTAGTGGATGACATCAGCAATGATGTTCAAGAGATGATGTTGGGTGGCCTGCATAGGTTCATAGGAGGTTACTAGGCTAATAGCCCTAGGGCCTTTACAAGCCTAGCCATGTAAAACCCTTAGTACCTTTATTGACCATAGTTAGATGGTCATTGTTAGCAGAGCAATTTTGTGATCAGCACTGACTACTCCTGTCCATGAGGGACATAGGTGCCACCCCCTGGGGTGAATTTATGGTCACCCATCCAGTTGTCAAGGTTGTGCTTGAATAGTGTCATTGAGGAGCTCTGCTTCACATGGAGTGGAAGCCTATTCCAGAGGAGCAGTAATCACTGGGAGATTTATCTGTCTGTTCAGCATGTTTTGTTTAAGTCACAGGCTAGGTTGAGATCCCTGGCATGAATTATTCTTATCCTATTTGATTTGTGGATTAGGACAGGGTCCGAGACTGCTCTGTAGGCCAGGCACAAATAGCCTCTCAGCAGCCTGTATGATACTGAGTATAGTGACAGGGCTTTAATTATTTCCATGTATGTCATGTTTTGCAGGCTGGGATTCTCTTGGTCAGAAATCTCTGTGGTCACTTCAGTTGCTGCAGGTGTTTGTTGAAGTGCGTACTGAACGGAGCCTTGTACTCAAGTAGTGGTCTAATAAGGTTAAGTAAAGCAAAGCTATAACCTCCCTGGTCTTGAACATGATGCCCTTATTTATAAGGTACACAATGTAGAATGCTTTTCTTACAACTACGCACACATGGTGATCGAAGTTTAGATTGCTATCAGCCTGTGTTCCCAAGTCTTGTATCACTGAGTTTGAGCATAGGGGGTGATATCTATAGCATAACTATAAGGGACTACTTCTTTGTCAAAGGGAACAATGAGGCATTTTGTGTGTTAAGTTTCAGTCCATGAGCTTGGCACCAGTCATTTGTCTGTAACAGCCCTTTCTGTAATATAACATCATTGGGAACTCTACATGATTCTGCCCAGTTTACAGTCATCTGCAAACTTGGTAAACCATAGGCCATCTACCTTCACCTGGACTTCAGAGAAATAGCTTCCAAAAGTAGATGGCCCAATACAGATTCTTGTGGTACTCTGCTGGTAATTGGTCTACTGGTGGAGGTGGACCCCCCAGTTTTGACAGAGTGCATTCTGTCTGTCAGCCAGTTGGCTGCCCATCTAGTAATTTATGGGTTAATCCCCAAATGAGAGAGTTTCTCTATGATACCTGAATGGGAATTGTGTCAAAGGCCTTGGCTAAATAAAGATAGGTGGTATGTACTGTATTCCCTCATCCAGGTCTTTGATGATATTCTCAAAGAAGTCCACTAAATTTAATAAGCAAGATCTACCCTTGATGAAACCAAGAGTTTGTGGATAAAGTACATGATGATTCTTTCCATAGCCTTGCAGATGAGGCTGGTTAGACTTATGGGTTGATAGTTCCTAGGGTCAGTTGATGGATGTGCAAGCATGTACAACTATGAAGATAGTTCTAGTTCTGCATGTTTCCAGACTGATGTGCATTACATATCACACAATATTTGATATTAATTTATGTAGTGTAGTTGACATATTTGTGAACAAGTACTGAGAGACCAGGGTTGCAATGCATTGGGGGAGGCAACACACGGCTGCATTGTAAATACATGACATATTGTTAGATAGGGCTGTGATGTTATGACATAGTGCCATCTGTGCCAGGGAGAGTAGGGTAGTACATGTGTCTGATGCTAGGAGTACACAGCTATTACATGGCTAGGTAAAGGGTGTGAATATTGCCTTTCATCAGTGTTACTCCAAGTTTGTGTGTAGGAGAAGGGTTTTAGCCCTTTAGGTAGTGAGTGAGTATGCTATGCATTGCTTCTTAGGCAATGCAAGGGCATATTGAGCATACCTACGTCTGCCTACACTCACAGCAGCTACTGGTTGCCCCTCTCACTCCTCACCTGCATCTGTCTTGACCTTGCCATTGGTGGTGGGAATGTGTGCCCCTTACTCTTGTTGATCTAGCTGAAGCTGTTTTCTCAGGATGATGTTGTGTAGCATGATACATACAGTGAGTATTTCAGTACACATACGTGGGTTTTACTGCAGGGCTCCCCAGATGAATCTAGGCACCAGAACAATGACTTCAGCAGCCCAAACACCAATTCTATGATATTTTGGTTTGACCATGTGCCTCCTTATGGCATTCTTCTGCGTGTGTGTGTGTGTGTGTGTGTGTGTGTGTGTGTGTGTGTGTGTGTGTGTGTGTGCGTGTGTGTGTGTGTGTGCGTGTGTGTGTGTGTGTGTGTGTGTGTGTGTGTGTGTGTGTGTGTGTGTGTGTGTGCGTGTGCACTTCAGATGGGTGTTATCAGCCACGGTTTCAGTGCATAACTTGCATTCTCAAGTAAATGACCCTGTGATATATCCCCCCTAGTGAACATCTGATACAGTTGGGAGGTGTGCCAGATATGTGAGTTATGGTAACTGCCTGGGTTGTCAGCACACACATTCAAGATGATTCCCTTGGCATTATACATGACTGGGCAGTTAATAGAGTAGAAGCCCTTTCTTTTTATGGAGAGCCTTCCCTGTTCCCCAGGTGGCGCCTTAATTTCTATATGTGTGCAATCTATGGCACCCAGTACTTCACGGTAGTGTGCTACTGGGTAGAACTCCTGCATATTTGTGGCCCTGTCCTCAGGAGTACGGGAGAAATATATGTGGTCACTGGCATGTTGTAGCATAGTATTCAGGAATTCATGGAGGATCCTGGATGCTGATGCCTATGACACCCCAAGCTTGTCCCTTCTTGGTCTCTGAAAGATTCTTGTAGATAAAATTCTAACTGTTACACATACCCTTGTTTCCACTGGTATGGGTTATCCTCAGTTTCCCTTGGCTCTGAGTTGAGGACGACAGAGGTTGCAACTTGCAAAGTTCCTGTAGTCTGTCTATTTTCACCCTGTAGTACACTACAATTTCCACATCATGTAGATTGTGGTAAGTTAAATGGGGTCTGAAAACTCTTATCCTTCTTGGCCAAGATCTATTAGCAGCAGCAGCAGCAGCATAGTATTCAGCCTGTCACACATACACATAATTTAAAGCAAGAACAGTGCAGTACAGTTGTGTACCTACCATAAATGTAGATGTTTGAGTGTATTCACTGTTGCAGTCATTACTCTTGGGTTATCCTGCTGGAAGGCTACCCGCAGTTGGCCAGAATTCCAAAGTCTAGGTCCGGCGTTGGTTGCTATCGCCTCTTCCCTGACGTCAGTGTGCCAGGGGGTATAAAAGATGCAGCCAATGCCATTTTCTTCAGTTTTTCTTGCCCCAGATGTCAGGTGCCCCAAATTGGAAGGCTGAAAGAATATGCCAATAAAAATACATGCAAAAAATAACATGTCCTTCATCTACAAGCAAATACACCAAATAGGTTGTATAGGATAGAGAAGTGCAGATAAGTCCCAGCAAAGAAAAGGGGGATGGCAGGTGGGTAACCTGGACTGCAACAGTGAATACACTTGAACATCTACATTTATGGTAGGTACACAACTGTACTATGTTCATCATGTTTCACTGTTGCAGTCATTACTCTTGGGTTGAATCCCAAAGCTGATGAAGGGTGGCTGGGCTATATAGGATTAGGAGAGGCTATGAGGCCCTGCAGAACTGCAGTGGCAAAGCCTGCTCTGGACTTAGAGTAAAGAGGTAAGTGGTAGTGCTTTGTGAAGGTGTGCACTGAAGTTGAAGTTGCAGCCTCTAAGATATCTTTGGTTGGTACTCCTCTGAGGAAGGCTGCTGAAGTGGCTGCTGCTCTGGTGGAATGAGGCCTAATGCCCTTAGACACTGATTTGCCATGTTGAAGATAGCACAAATGGATGCAATGGCCTATCCATTTTGAAATAGTCTGTTTTGAGATAGCCTTTCCTTGTGATCCTGCAGCATATGACACTAAAAGTTGTTCAGTCTTTCTGAAAGCTTTAGTTCTGTCCAAGTAGAATCGTAACTACCTGTGTATGTCCAAGGAATGCAGAATTTTCTCACCCTTGTTCTGTGGATTAGGATAAAAGGTGGGCAAGTGAATGGTTTGGTTGAGGGCCACACTGGACACCACCTTAGGCATAAATGTAGGGTTTGTCCTCAGAGAAACCCTGTCTGGATGGAAAAAGATGAAAGGTTCCACAGCCATGACTGCTTGTAACTCCGAGACTCGCCTTGCAGAGGTTATTGCTAGGAGCAGAGCTGTTTTCCAGGATAAGAATTTTATATCTGCTGTTGATGCTGGCTCGAAAGGAGGCAGTGTGAGTTTTTCCAAAACATAATTGAGGTCCCAGGCTGGAATTGGTGCTCTCCTTGGAGACCTAATGTTTTTGGTCCCCCTGAGGTACTGCCCTATTAAAGGATGAGAAAAGATAGGTGGTTCCATATTGTAGTGGGCTGAAATGGCAGAGACATGAATCTTAATAGATGAGAAAGAAAGGCCTTTGTTTAGCATCTCAGTTAGGTATTGTAAAATCTGAGGGATATTTGGCACACATTTGTCAATGCCTTGTTTCTGGTTCCAAGCACAGAATCTCGTCCATTTTTCTGCATAAGATTTTCTGGTACTGTGCCTCCTGGCCTCCAAGATAACATCCATAACAGCTTTTGAAAGTGGAGTGTTTTGAATGGCTACATTATCCACCATGCAGCCAGATTTAAGGTCCTGAGTTGGCTGTGCAGGAGTTGATTGTTTTGTTGGGTCAGCAAGTGAGAAGTTTGAGGCAATATCCATGCTGGACCTTGAGACAAGCTCTTTAGAATTGGGTACCAGTGCTGGCGTGGCCAGTCTGGTGCAATCAGTATCATATTTGGCTTCTCTTGTCTGACCTTTAGGAGTACCCTGGGAAGGAGAAGCAGTGGGGGAAAAGCATATACTGTTAGATTTTTACAGCTGAAGGATAGGACGTCCACTTTCCATGCTTGCTTGTGATAAATCCTTGTGCAAAATCTCTGCAATTGGCAGTTGTGAGGGGAGGCAAATAGATCTATGTCTGGGCATCCCCATTTCCTTGTTAACATGCTGAAGACTTGTGGATCCAGTTTTCATTTGTGGGGATCCATGAGGTTTCTGCTTAGTTCGTCTGCCAGAGTATTTGTTTTTCCTGGCAGGAATTGTGCTTGCAGGTGAACTTGAAAAGCCAATGCTGTGTTCCATAAAGTCATTGCTTGTCTGCAGAGGGGATAGGAATGTGTACCTCCCTGCTTGTTTATGTACCACATAACCGTAGTGTTGTCTGTCTTTATCAGTAATTGTCCTGGATGAAGCAGGTCCTTGAAAGCTGTCAGGGCATTTTGTACAGCTAGCATCTCTTTTTGATTGATGTGAAGATGCATCTGATTTGCAGGCCATGTGTCCTGAATACATTTTCCTGCCATATGGGATCCCCAGGCATAATCTGATGCATCTGTTGTCAGTGTCTGTCTGGCTGTAGGTAAACTGAATGGCAGACCCTTGTTGTGGTGACAGGCTTCTGCCCACCATCAAAACTTCTGTTGCAGGCAGGGGATGAGTGCAATTACTGTCTCCAGGCTGTGGCAATGCTGAGTCCAAACACTTTTTAGGTACCATTGTAGTTTCCTCATATGCAGCCTGGCATATGGAATTAGTAGAATGCAGGATGCCATGAAACCCAAGGTCTGCAGGATTTTCCTTGCAGATAAGTGGGTTTTTGTTGCCAAATTCTTGAAGTAAGTAGTCAGTTGCTTTTGTTTGTCTGGCGTAAGATAAGCCATCTGGGCAGTTGTATTTAGGTTTGCACCCAGGAATATTATCTCTTGAGAGGGCACTAGTTTTGATTTCTTTTCATTTACTGTGTTCCCTAGGCCAATTAGTAATCGTTTTACAAATGCCAGATGCTTTAGACGAATGTCTTTGTTCTCTGCTTGAATTAGGCAGTCGTCCAAGTAGGGATATATTTGAATTCCTTTTTGTCTGCAAAATGCAATTACTGGTGCCAGACATTTTGTGAAGACCCTGGGCGCAGTAGATAAGCCAAAGGGCAGTGCAGAGAATTGGTAATGCATTGAGCCAGCTATGAATCTGAGGTATCTTCTGCAAGATTGTCTGATTGGGGCATGCAGGTATGCCTCTTTTAGGTCCAAAGTTACGAGTCAAGCCTTCTTGCCCAGCATGGGCAGTAGCTGCCGTAGAGTCAACATCTTGAATTTTGGGACTTCCAGAAATGTATTTAGTATAGTCAGGTCCAGTATTGGTCTCCAGGTTTTGTCCTTTCTGGGTACTAGGAAAAGTCTGGAGTAAAATCCTTGCCCCTGCTCTTGTTGCGGTACTTGCTGAATGGCCCTCATGTCCATGAGGGCTGTAATTTGTTTTTGTGCCTCTGCCCATTGATTGTGTGGCAGGTCTGGCATACCTTTTGACCTTGGTAGAGTGTGGAAAAAGAACCTGTAGCCCTGGGACACTATGTTCAGGACCCTTTTGTCTTGGGTAATTCTTTGCCAATTTGATGAAAAAAGTGCTAGTTTTCCCCCTAAGGGGGCTGCCAAAAGAAAAGTGCTTGGATCTGGTAGAGGAAAGTCATTGGGACTGTTTCCTGTAAGGTTGTGATTTGTCTTCTCTGCTTTTGGAGGTAGGAGCACCCCATTGTTTAGGCCTGTATGAGCCTTGGGGCTGTCCTCTGGGATGTCTGTATCTGCCTCTTTGTGGTCTGTCTGACACTGGAAAGGATCAATTTTTAGAATGCCAGTTTCTGCTAAATCTGAGTGGCTGTACCTGTAAGAAATCCTTGACTGTCTGCATGGATTTAGCTTTATCCTCCATTTTTTTCAACACCTCTTCTGCTTTAGTACCAAACAAAGTATAACGCTGTAATGATGCATCTAATAATTTTGCTTTAACATGATCAGGCACATTCTGTTCCTTTAACCAAGCATGCCTTCTAATAACAGAACCTGTAACAGCGGCCCTGCAAGAGGCCTCCAGTGAATCATAACCACATTGCAAAGTATGCTTTCCCACTTGTTCAGCTGCATGCAATAAATCCTGCAATTCCTTGTTCTCTGAACATTCAGTATTTGTCAACATTTTCTGTTTAAGCAGTGACATTAAATATTGCTGATATTTAAGCATATGAAGCTGACAATTTAAGGCCCTTACAGCCAGGGTAGCAGAAGTGCAGACCTTTTTCCCCCATGTGTCTAGAGCCCTGGAATCCCTATCAGAGGGGACAGGGTTTTTTGCAGTGGAAGCTTTAACCCCCTTGGGACCTTGAGATATAGTTTCTGGGTCAGCAGCGGGATTTTTATACAGGAATTTATGAGAATCCGGAACCCTGTAGTATCTGTCTGGCTTAGCAGGAGCTGGGGGTAGAGAGTCTGGGGACAGGCCGGACTCTGAGAATACATCATCCACAATGTCTAGAACAGGTGGAATAGCAAGAGGTCTGTGCTGAGGAAGTAGCAGAAAGTCTCTGAGCCTTTTCTTAGATTCAGAATAATCTTAGCTCTCCCAGTTGAAATGTTCCCTCATGGTATGCAGGGTTTCCCCAAAAGAATAATCCTCTGGAGGAGAGGCTGAAGGAATGGATTCTTCAGCATCAGAATCCTCATAGGGAAGCATGGAGTAATCTTGTTCAGAAGAGGAATCAGAGGAAATAGAAACCTGATCAGAAGAATCATACTCTGTCTCTTGCCTAGGCCTCTTTTCAGGAGGGGGATGGGAACCTCTGATCAAAGTAATTAGGTCTTCGGCCATTTTGAGCATCTGTTTTTTAGGCATGGTAATCTGAGTAGGAGAATGCTGTACTTGTTTCTTTGTCTTTAATGTTGCTTTAGTCTTTGTCTTTGAAGCTGAGGATGGCTTAATAGATAGTTGTGTAGGTCTGAAGGCACCCTCAGAAGCCGATGCCTGCTCAGCGGCCCTGGACCCATTTGTGGGAATGATTTCTGATGGTCCAATACCTTGAGTATCCAGAGGCACAGTCGGCTCCACGTGGGAGTCAGAAGTGGCCTGTGGCTCTGAGGTAGCAGGTGACAGGGGCTGTGAAAGTGCCTCACTGAGAACCGGCGAACCGGCGACTGGCCTAGAAGGGGCATCGTCATCGGTTTTGGACCTCGGATGCCTATCCTTTTCCTTGTCCTTGCGTTTTTTGTAAACTGTGGCTGTTGGCTGATCCAACAGCATTATATAGTTAAATCTTCGGCCAAAGTAATGAAATGCAAAATCAAACCGACGCTTGATAGTGCGTTGGTTAAATCTAGCTCAAAACCGACAGCTAGCAACGTTCTGATCAGGGCCTAGGCAAGGAATATAGTAAGAGTGAAAATCCTTATGAGGTATTTACTTCCCACAAGAAATACAATTATTAACTTTTTCTGACATCGGTCTGGAGCAAGAAAAAAGTTTCCCCAACGGGGTACGTAGCTTTAATGAAGACTTAGGATCTGAAATTCTGATTTGAAAATCTCAGGAGTCGGCCGACTGGCACTTGCGAACTGCTTTTGCTTCGGGCACCGCGCGGCATGAAAGACTGAAGAAAATGGCGCCAGCTGCATCTTTTATACCCCTGGCACACTGATGTCAGGGAAGAGGTGACAGCAACTGACGCCAGACCTAGACTTTGGAATTTTGGCTGACTGCGGGTAGCCTGTCAACAGGATAACCCAAGAGTAATGACTGCAACAGTGAAACACGATGAACATCTAATTTTCTTTGTGTGTAGACTCCTTTCCATGGCTGTATTCCAGTAGGTTTTGGAATTCACAGGGAAAACCAGCACTGAGTCTACACAGTTGCTTTGTAGTTTTTTGAATAGCTTCTCCATTTTGGATTGGTTGATTAACAAACAGTTCAGCTGCTTATGCTATAATTAACATACCACAGTGTTTACCTTGTTTGCTCTTACTGAATCTAATACAGTGCGCTATGGACCATATAGCCTTTATTGAATATGGCCGAGAGTGTTCCTGTGACTAATTATTACCCATCTTAATATTAAACAAAAATATGCAGATAACTCTACTCTTGTTTGCTCCTCTGATAGCCAAAATCATCTTTAACAAATAGCAGATGTCTTTAACTCAATTAAAATGATTATTGTTTAACCCCATAATGCACATAGGCTTGACAAAAGTAACTTCAAAATCACCTCCCTAAAAAAATGATATTGAAGTAGCATCTTACACTAAATTACTTGGCGTGACCATAGATGACTACTTGAAATTCAACCTACATTTTCTAAATACAATTAAAAAACACCAAAAAGTTAAAAATGCTCTGTAGATCAAAAAAGTTATTCACAGCTAATACTTAAGTAACCCTAGTTAACACTAACCTACTACCATCAGTGAGGGAAGATCTATGCCTGGCATACAGGGCATTGTCAGATCGCACTCTGATGGACCTCCTGCATATCAACAAAACAAACAGTACCAGAATTACCCATTGTGAAGACTTAGACCTTGCCTGTGATATAAATAGGACCTGCTGGAGAGATAGGCATGTATCCCAGAGACTACCCCATCTATGGAACAGGGTCCCCATCCATGTAAAGCAGAGTTCCTCCCTAATCCAATTCAAGTGCAACTTGGACAATAGGATGGGAAACCAGAAATTAATCCTTGGTTTGGCACCTATGTCTGTGATGCAAACAGGTAACCTGTAAATGATTCATCTCCCAGGCCCATGCTTACACTTATCAAGGGTATCTGAATTCGTCAGAGATTTGAGATGCATGGCTAGGCTTAAAAAGGCCCTTGTGGTCATTAGCCTAGTAAACACCTATGAACCTAATCACTTCTATGTAGAGCACATATTCTTATAAACCTCTAAACCTCTCTAAAACTAAACTTGACTAATGTTATAACAGGATTGCATACTTTTCTACAAACAAATGGAATTAAAGCCACCACTGGACTGCACTAAAGTAACTCATTTGGTTAAAACTATTTCACCATCTTAGATACAGCCAATTAATCATGGTGCAAAAAATAACAAACAGTTATTCAGCCTGCCTAGCTCTTAGTAGAATTCTTCAAAATTATACCCCACAACATCTCTTATTATCACATGTCAAAGAACTCCTTGTTACACACAAACCAAAAAAAAAAATCTGAAGGACACTCCCCGTACACTATAATATAGTAGTAAAGGCAAGGAACTCACTCGCTATAACAATCAGGTAATCATCTAACCTCCACATGTTCAAAACTACTTTAAAAACATTCCTTAGTCCTGGCTCCGTTCATGTTCCACACCAGACAAGACTCATCCCATATAGCTCTTTCTCCCCACCTTCATCTTCTGACCACAGTCTTTTTATCTTTCATGCCACTTCCTTGCAGACATCTTTTCCCTTCACTTCTTCCAGCTATAATCATTCTTCTGACCTATTATCCATGCCCTCTCCCTTACTATCATCTCTAGTTCCACTACTGAAAATCGTATTCAGTTGCTAGGCTGCCAAAGTATATACCTTTTAAAAACTATTTTGTAATTAGTAAGTCTCTCTTTCTCTAGTGACTTTATACGCATACTTTCTCTTTTCTTCTATAAACATATTCCTTACTTTATTAATATTTTTTTCTTGCGCTCTCATCTCTGATTCTCGTTGCCAGCTTATTTAATAATCCGTTTTTCAACTTGCTGTTATCGCTTTCTTTATCTCTTTGAATTTGTATGTTTTCCCTGCTTATTCTCACTTATGCACTTGTCACTTTCACCTCCTGTAGTTTTAAACAAATCGAGCTTAGTTCTTTCAGTCTTACTCTTTCTTACGTTACTCTGCATATGTTGTATTATACTTGTACAAATTACAAGTGTTGCAACTCTGTTTTATATCGTACTTGTATAATTACACTATTTTGCTTTTACCATAGTTTGCTAAGTAGGAGTCCTGAGAGAGAGTCATATCTATTGTTTTATACTAATCTTAGTTTTTCTGACTTTGTGTTTTTTCTATCTATATAACAAAAACTATGCACATAATATAACATAGGTCCCAGCCAGGTGGAGAAGAGCTGACTTCATCATGCCCAGGTACTATAATTTTCACATCAGAAAAATTGTGCTTTTCAGCAATATGTGACAATTAGAGCTACATCTTAATAATACTGAATACAGAGGATCAGAGGTCTTTTCCCACATGGATAAAACCAAAAAAGAAGATGAATTCTGTTTTTTTTTTTTTTTTTACTTTCTTGAGTTTCATTTTGTATTTTTTTTTTTTGGCCAATGAGCTCAGCAGAAGTCGTTCAAAACAGTACTGCAGTTTATGGCCACAAATTATGTCATGATTTTCATAACCTACAAATGCAAACTTTTTCTATGTAGTTTGACTTGAATCTTGTATTTTCCCCTGTTTGTAATATCATGGACAAATTGAGTTACTCCATGATCCTCCTATGAAAACATGTCAGGTCCTAGTTATCAAATAAAGTATATAAAATGAAAACAGATTTTGATTCATGGCTATGATTATCCCATGCTCTTCAGCTTGCAATACATCAGAGTCATAATCCAAAATTTAATACATAAATTGTTTAAGTAGAGGGGAGCTAATAGAAACAAGTCTGAAAATGGGGGATAGTTTAAAGCAATGCATCTAAAAATCAGCAGAAGTCAAACCCAAATCAACGTTATAAACAACAATGTTTTAAATGCTATTTTATGGATAGTTGTAGTGCATCAAGCTTTTACAAATGATTATTACACTTGCTAGCAAAACACATGGCAATTGTGTTAACACAACCAGCCTTTCAGAAGTCAGACATAATTTAGTTTTAAATTTCATCACAATAAAGCAGTGTTAAAGAAAAAAAGGAGGTATGAATGCTAGAAAGCTGTGACGCTGCAAAAATCTAATACCATTTAACTTGTTATTGTACAGGATTAAGCAGTTCTGCAATGGAGCTGAAGCGGAAAAGTTGCAAAAACTAGTACTATTTTGAAAGTTAATCAGATGAGATTACTTTAAATTGTGGCAGTTCTGGGAAACTCACTCATACATAAATAAACAGAAAGGTGGAGTTTTATGGATACATCAATGACTCCTGATTTGGAGTTATATATTTAACATGATATTGTAAAACTGTTACAAGTTATGCAGCACACACAGTTTGCAACCCAATGACTGAATTCACAGATTGCATTTATACTGGATAATGGTAGATGTTTTATCACAGAGTACTTCCTCTTTCATGAAATACTGCACAGTATGCTGCGAACTCTCAAGCCCTATGGGTTGATAAAAAGACAGAGACTGTTTAAGATAAAAAGGACACAGAGCTATCAGTAAATCAGCTGTCTTAAGGCAGCCATGTCAGATCAGTGATGTGCTTTATCCCTCTGAAGCACAACAGATACATGTACTGTATGTATTCTAAATTAACTTTGGAATCGCAGAAATCACACATAGTACAATGATGATCAGCTTAATGTTAAAAGGTCACATCTGGTAAAAACAGTATCCTTACTAAGCCAGACCAAGGTCACTGAGTACTCCCTCCCCCAAAATAACATTAGCATGTTTTTGTTTTTTTTTTTTAGCAGTTACAATCTATGAGAACTAATAAATGACTTAAAGGGTGTAAACATTTATTGGCACAGCTGTTTTAGATATTATAGATAAACATATGGAGTCATAATGGGCATAGAAACTGAGAAATCTATGCTGCCAGGTGGTTTACTTTGAGAGGGTTTTGGAATATACATATTAGTTGCTATTATATTATCCTTTAAGTAATTTAATTTGTGATCATGTGTTATAGTCATTTGTTTTTCATCAGGGTCCCATATAAAATGATGTCTGACCCTGATAGCATAATTAGCATAAATAAGTTAATACACACATGCATTTCTAAATATGTACATGCATACATACATACATACATGCATACATAAATGTAGATGTGCTCACATAAATGTATAGAAAACATGCAGGTTACTGGGAAATTAGGAGTTGCGAAGCATGACCTTTTATAAAAAGCATGGTGATTATCATTTCAATATCTTGGTAATAGTATCTTATGATATTTGAAGGGTAGTTTGCAATTAAATTCCCAGTTTTCAATTTTTTTCTTTCCTAAAAATTTAAGGAAGGACTCAAGCATACAGTGCAGACCTTGCTTAAAAGGCAGTGCACAGTAAATGGTACATAAAAGACTTTAATACAGACACTTTAAATTTGGTATCACTCCACCCAAAAAAATGGTATGCAGCTGTGCACCAGGCTGGGTTATGGTATAGACAACATATGTATCCTTCATAGGATTCTACTAGTATGGTATCAGCCACTGTACCACCACTGCTATAAATGGCAAAGCTGAAAGTAGCAGTGTGGGACTATTCCACTATTCCACGTATGTAGCATCTCTCCAACACACACCTCCATGGAAACACTGGTAAATAGCTACAACATTATTGAACATATGACAGAAATACTAGCTACTACAGGCAGTCATGCATTGTTAAAAACATACAGTGCATAACGTAAGACCAGCTTATTCTGTCTGCAATTTTTAAGTGGAGTTTTATGTACAACATTGCTTTTGATTTACTTGTGCAATACTATGATTGTGTGTATTTTTATTGCTGCAAAATATTTAGGATTAAGCATGGTAATAAATACTCAGGATACAGTTTCATGATGTGAAATTAATCACAACATTTGCAAACACATGGAAAGAAGGCATACTAAAATTGTAAGCACACTACCATATTTGCTTGGCACTGTAGCTCTCAAATGTCCAGAATTTTGCAGAAGGTCCAGATTTTTGCCTCATATTTTTAGTCTTTTCTTAAAAACATACTGGTTTACTAGCAAATCATTGAGAACTGAGGTCAATAAATAATAAAAGATGTTTGAGTTTCATGCCTCATATCCTTCAGAAAATGTATGCTAATACAAGAGCTCAAGTCACAAATCTGGCAAGTAATGTTACACCAATTTATTACTGCAGTAAATACACACACACTAAGTGCTTTCATTCCAAACACACGCCAGGGGGACCTTAATGACACACAATTAACCGATAATGTAAATTGTAAAAAATTTGTAAAAATGATGAAAGGTTATAAAACCACATTCAAAAAGTACTGTCCTATATTTTAATATACTTAGAAGTATGGTCGTTGATACCTGGGGTAGTATTGGCATTAAAGCCTCAGTTGCCATACCAACTCTTTGTACTCAAGTCAGCTTTCTAAATCACCTTCCCTCCCACTGAAGTAAACCTTAACAGTGATGAAAACATGCATTATTAAAAGAAGAGCATCTGGCCAAGTGTCAGATCAATGCATTAGTTGACTTTTCCTCTTAATGTCATATAGGTGCTTGTATATCCTGTCTTTAATCCTTTGCTGGTTTTCCCTACAAAAAATGTAGAACAGGGGATGCAACTTGTGAAGTAAACCACACTTGTGGTATCACGATTGCAATGCCCAGGACATAGAATGTCCCTTTAAAGCTTTCTACACTTACAGAAGGGCTGTCATTAATGTACCTTTTACATTTACATCTTCTCCATTTACTCATTAATTTCCTCAAGTGTGTCCCTATATCACCACCAGGATTCAATTCCAAAAGGTTTTTAATACTCTCTTATTAAAAACAATCTGCTGCACCTCACTTAACCTGTCCTTCATCTGAAGGGTGAACATAATCTTCCAAATCCTCTTAACTATGTCAGACTACTTGTGTACATCAACATTAAATAGAAAACCAATGGTAAGCTTGTGTCATTATTCATTGTCACTCTTCACTTCTTGTACAGATTTTTGGTTACCAGTCTCTTGCCTGAATTGGCTAACAAGATGTCATCAGAAGACAATGTGCCTACAAGTACAACTGGTGAAGGAATACCTGGTGACCTGACTACTTTATTATAACAACTGGTGAAGTTTGCTCCTCAGTCTAAGAACAATTCTCCATTTTTACAAGTCTCCAAGAATGGAGGGGTTCAGAGAAATCATGCAGCAGGTGTTAGTGGAGTTAAAATGCATAGAGGCATTTTGAATACAGTGGACAAGTCTCTACAACTGCAACTAATCTTTAGTGTTAGTTAATGTAGCGTCATAAATCTTGGCAAAAAGGGTTTAAATTAAGATTACACCATAAATGATCAGGCAACAAACATGTCACCATTGTTGAAGATGCAAAGATAATGTTAGATGACAATTAAAACTATGATAAATGTGTATCTATCGATGTCAAGAAAATATAATCTGTAGTTTATCTATTTCTAAACAGAATGCATTACCACTCCAGGGAGATTATTGCATTACTTTATACCTCACTGAGTGGATCTACTGTTAAATGCATTACTACATTTTGTTGTATTAAAACAATTATTGTGGGACAACATGAACATGCAAATTGATTCTCAGCTAGAAAACTCCCATAAATAAAAACTTGAACTATTTGGACTATTTCTCTCTCACAGGTTATACAAATATGACCTCTTTATGGTATATAATTCAAGATCCAATTCCATTTACATTGATAGTCTTTAATGAAACATTACAGAAGTATGATACACAAAAAAGAAATAAAACATTTGTTCAGCATTTGGAATGTCTATGCCTAGAACACACTCTTGGGGGAGCTAACACTAGATGAAGTAATTTACACTAAAATAAAGGTTAGTAATAGGAAACAAAATGTGATAGATATATTACACAACACCATTCTGGATTACTGAATAAGCTTTTCTTTAAAATCACATGGAGTCAGTTATTAACTTCATTCAAAAAATAATATTGATGTGTCAATACAGAAAATAAAAAATAACAACATGGAGTTACAGCAACTGAGCTTCTTGAAAAGCAATAGGTTGTAAGCCTGACAGCACTCTATATGGACAAAATAAGAATAAATCTTTTGAAACCCACTGCAACTGTGCAGATAAAATAAAGAAATATAGTAATGACTCCAATTTACAATTTAACTAGTCTATTCCATACTAAAGTATGCAATGTGTGGGAATCCTGAAGCCTACCTAAGGTATCTACATTGCTGATAATTACATTTCATGCATGCTTTTGGCTTGTAGAAGGGCCTGCCATGGACAGCCCTGGTTATATTCTAAAGTGCTGAAGATACAGATGTTCAATGCATATTGCTGGATACATATACATGGCAACATACAGTCCAGGTTATATTCTAGTGTGCTGACGGTGCAGATGTTTAATGGGTATTGCCCTATACACATACTGTAGTAACATACAGTCTTGGTTATATTCTAACATGCCGAAGGTGCAGATGTTTATTGAGTATTGCTGGATACATGTACCGTGGTAACATACAGTCCTGGTTATACTCTAGTGTGCTGAAGGTGCAGATGTTTAATGGGCATTGCCCTATATATGTACTGTGGTAACATGGGTTTATATTAGGAAGTCAAATGTTGAATAGAGCAAATGCTCTTACATCGACCCCTAATAACCGAAAACACAGAATGTTGAATGGCCAGAGCAGATTTTTTTCCCAGTGAAAAAAATTGCTGGGCCATTGCCAGGACTTCGTTGTTTCCTCCACTGTGGTGTGATCTCGAAGTTGGTATATTTTAGTAGGGGGGTGTGTGGGCACCATAGCCCCCAACTTTATTCTGTCTGCGGATTTGTTTTTTTTTTTTTGTTGGTTTGGAGCTGTTCCGTATGTTTGATATTGTGTGGTTTCGGTCTTTAGGTGTCGATGTAAGAGCGTTTGCTCTTTTCAACATTCAACTTCCTAATATAGACACTGGCAACATACAGTCCTGGTTATATTCTAGTGTGCTGAAGGTGCAGATGTTTAATGGGCATTGCCCTATACAACTACTGTGGTAACTTACAGTCCTGGTTATATTCTAATGTGCTGAAGGTGCAGATGTTTATTGCATATTGCTGGATACACGTACTGTGGTAACATACAGTCATGGTTATATTCTAGTGTGCTGAAGGTGCAGATGTTTAACTGGCATTGTCCTACATACATACTGTGGTAACATGCAGTCCGGGTTATATTCTAGTGTGCTGAAGATACAGATGTTTAATGGTTATTCCCCTATGCAAGTACTGTGGCAACATACATTCCTGGTTATATTCTAGTGTGCCAAAGGTGCAGATGTTTAGTGGGACTTGCCCTATATACATACTGTGGTAACATACAGTCCTGGTTATATTCTAGTGTGCTGATGGTGCAGATGTTTAATGGGGATTTCCCTATATATGTACTGCAGCAACTGTGATGATTGGGGAGAGATGGGCGAAGGCTGCCAGCCTAGTGAAATAGAATTTGATATATAATTCTGGCATTTGTAAATAAATATAAAATACAGGCATGTCTTCTTGAGTGTAAAAGAATACTGTGAAATGTGGAACTGCAAAATATGTGACAACATTGCACTCTACTGGCCCATTGAAGCAAGTTGTGACCCTTTCATGTTAGAATTCAGCTCCAGTGCATCTGGATGAAGGTTTCATGCCCATTGTTTTAAGGCTAAAGTTTATGACCAGAATTTACATATGGAAGGTGCTTTATTGCTCTGGTTTCTGCTAGAATGTATATGTGAAATGTCTTGTATTGTTGTAAGTTTCTGAGCAGGTGTTAGATTGCTACATAATGCAGTTTGTGGCATGAGAACTTAGACCAGGTGTTAAGATGATGCAATATGAATACTGGGAAAACCTAAGTGTCAAAATGATGTAATTTGGGAGGGCCTTAGAGACATGTTTGTTAGCAATGTTTAAATACTATTTCTCACAAGAGACTGGGAACATTTTGATCTTGGATATCTAACTCAGCACTCTGCCTAAGCTCACATGTACGTTTCTAGCACTGTGATTTCTTGTAGGAATAGTTAAACTAGTAAAGATTAATTAAGTATTTTTCTTTGAAATCAGACCTGTCCTACTGTATTACTTTAAGTTTCTGTGTGATCTCTGAACTCTTAGATATCTCTGTGGTGTAGTAGTTTTGTCTTGTGTTTTAATTATTTATTATTAAATATTTTAAAACCTTCTACCTGTGGCTTGTTTATGTAGAGAATAATTATGCTTTAGAGTACATTATATATTTATAGAGTTTACTGTCTAAGCCCTTCCAATAACCCTAGACTGAATAGTCACATTACCATTGGATAATAATATTGCACAGTAATACAAGTAAGGGCCTTTTAGCAGCTGATAATATTAGTTGGGTGATGGCAGGGATTACTACCGTATGGTCTGGGTAAAGGGGCACAGCTGGAGAATCTGTGTCAGCCTTTCCCAGGAGTGTCTGTGAAGTTGTATAAATACTTATCTCAAAGTGTGTGTGAGTTGTGTCAACTACTTGGGCAGGGAAACGTAGCACTGGTTGGACAGAGAGGGCACTGGAGGTTTTAGCTTGCCCAGCTAGGCTGAGGCTTGGACCCTAAAGCTGTGCCAGTGTGGAGTCTTATTGGAGACCTGGTGAGCAAGGGAGAAACCAGCCCCAGACTGACTGTGATCTCTGTGTGCACTTAAGGGAAATTGTACTTTACTGTGTGTATTAGTTATCCTTTCCTCTCTTCTATGAGATGACCTCCCTGGTGTTAGTGGTGAGGATTGAGGCTCCTTGATTGCTGGGCCAGGGCACGATCATCACAGTAACATACAGTCCTGGTTATGTTCTAGTGTGTTGAAGGTGCAGATGTTTAATGGGCATTGCCCTATATACGTACTGTTGTAACATATAGCCCTGGTTATATTCTAGTGTGCTGAAGGTGCAGATGTTTAATGGGTACTGCCCTTTATTTGTACTGTGGTAACATACAGCCCTGGTTATATTCTAGTGTGCTGAAGGTGCAGATGTTTAATGGGCATTGCCCTATATACATACTGTGGTAACATACAGCCCTGGTTATATTCTAGTGTGCTGAAGGTGCAGATGTTTAATGGGCATTGCCCTATATACGTATTGTGGTAACATAGAGCCCTGTTTTTATTCTAGTGTGCTGAAGGTGCAGATGTTTAATGGGCATTGCCTTATATACGTACTGTGGTAACATACAGTCCTGGTTATATTCTAGTGTGCTGAAGATACAGATGTTTAATGGGCATTGCTGGATACATGTACTGTGGTAACATGTGGTCTTGGTTATTTCTGATGGAAGCCTAAAGCAGTTGTACATTCCCTCTGGAATGAACCCATAACAGAGATGAATAAAATACTTTGTTTCTCTGCTCAAGGGCTTTTTACTGGCTGCTATTAGAAAGAAGCATAATAATAAGTGTGATGTCTGTGTGCAATTCTGCCACTGTTTTTGGTTAGACTTTAATAGACATCTTTAATGTTTTACTTGGGTGTAGGATAGCAGGGCTGCAGAATGGTGTTGGACAGGTGTATAAAGCTTATGTATATGTTTCTGTATACTTTATAAAAACTGTTTAAGGTTTGCAACTGTACTTGCATTTTTTTCTTCTGTGAAGCATAACAATTACTTATAAAATATGAAAATGTGCAGTTATATGAAAATTTATGAAAGAACATGAAATTATTTTGCTGCCTTTAGATATAGGGAGTAAATTAAAAACTTTGTGAGCTTCTCTTGGGGAAAGGACAGCTACACTAAGTATCTGCTTGATTTGAATCTGTGACTTCATTTTGTGTGTGTGTGTGTGTGTGTGTGTGTGTGTGTGTGTGTGTGTGTGTGTGTGTGTGTGTGTGTGTGTGTGTGTGTGTGTGGGTAGGTGGTTGATAGCCCAGGAGAAAACACAAGAGACATACAAACACAATAAAACTGCTTTTTCTAAGAAATTACCAAATAAAAAATTTCCAGAAAGTACTATGGACTGTAGCATCTGGACCCAATACAAGACCTCCTTCTCAGGCTAAGCTGAAATTGCCCTCTCTCAAGAAACAATCAAAGTACCAGAAATCACTTTATTGTTTTTGAGAGTGTTTAAAGGACTCTTACAGCGATAAGATTAGTTGTGTATTTTGTCTCTATCTGCTATTTACTGAAGATGCCTATTGTGTACATCTTGTCTGGACCAGTCAGATATAGTTAATAAAGATATAGTTGGTTAGACAGATTCTTCTTTTAAGTAGTGTATCTGCTTAAACTTTTAATTTTTTTCTCTCTGCAATGATATACTTCTCTGCATATTATATGATATACTTCTCTGCATATTTAATGTTTAACTGTACTGTCCAACTTCTTTTTTTCTAATGAAGTATATTTATTGCCCTTTAAAAGTTTGCTGTTAACTTATTCTTTACTTACTTATTAATTTGCTACACTTTTTATTTAGGCAACTGTACTGTCAAACTTCTTTTCAAATGAATTATATTTATTACTTTTATAAGCTCGTGGATCATTTATTCTTTATTTCTTTATTAATGTATTATTCAACAGTGTATTAATGTATTATACTTATTAATTGATCGATCACTACAATCAACGATTAGTTTTCTTGTACTGAAGTTTACATTCTCCTTAGCATATATTGTTTATGGTTATTGTTACTGTATATTTGAGAATGTTTATGATTATTGTCATTGTCTCTATTTTTCAAGTCTGTAATCATTGTTATAATCTCATTGTTTAAAGTTTTCTCTGTCTTCTGGCCTAGGCCATGCCTATAAAGGGTCTTCAGACTTGTGTACTTACCCAATTAGCAAATGCAGAAGTAGATGAATTGACAAGAGGGTACTTGCTTGAAGGGTGACTAGCTGCTGATATCCACTTTTGACTAGATGCACTGCTCTGCTATACATTGTCATTTGTATTTGTATTTATTTGGCTCATTTCTCAAGTGCAGAACAGTATATGGAGTTCCTCAGTCAAGTAATCTGGAGTAGTGGCAGTGATTTACCATGGGCAGGCCAGAAAGTTGTAGTACAGGAAAATATTACCAGTCTTTCCTGGAAAATATTCCTTGTGCATGTGTGTGTGTGTGTGTGTGTGTGTGTGTGTGTGTGTGTGTGTGTGTGTGTGTGTGTGTGTGAGTGTGTGTTTGCGCACGCGTGCATATGTGTGTGTGTGTGTGTGTGTGTGTGTGTGTGTGTGTGTGTGTGTGTGCGCATGTGTGTGCGTGCGCGTGTGTCTATAAATAGAGCTAGACAAACTAAAAGAGAGATTTCATGTGTGTGTGTGTGTGTGTGTGTGTGTGTGTGTGTGTGTGTGTGTGTGTGTGTGTGTGTATGTTTAAAATAGTTTATTCAAGATACAGTTACTGTAGGGAATGGAGAATTGGAATTCAGTGGAAGTGAATAAGCGGGTCCTGATTGGGGGATGGACAGTGTGGGAAGCCTGTTCGATTGGGTGAATTGTGTACACCTATATCCCAGGGCGACAATTTATATTTCCTACATGATCTTGAGGTCAAACTTCACTTATTATTATTTATGTTTTAATTATTCATTTGTGTTTACATGTCATAGTTCAATCTACTTGATTGCAGTGGTAGGAACATGAGACGATATACCATGGTCGCCATCAGATTATTGTAGGTAGTGCACCAGATCCAAGGTCTATGGCCCCCATCTAACATTACATTCATTCCCTCAAAAATTACCATAACAAATGAAAAAGTAAATGTGGTGTTATCTGTAGGAAATACTGTACCAATAATGTACCTACTTTGTTATTTAGAGAACATGCTATCAATGTGAATAAATGAACTGGCTAAATGGCTTGCAGTATGATATTGGATTAATTCTAATTCCATTTTACAAGGAGTATTAAAGCTGATTTTTTGTTGTTAAGATGCACACAGTGAGCAGTTAATTGCAAGCAGTGGTTTTGGTTTCACAGACTGCATACAGTATGCATTTGCATTTTTCGTACAGTCAGTTTAACACAATTCTTAATGAATTATTCACCTCATCATTCTCTTCATTTTACTGCTCCTACATTTTATTTCTCCATTTGGCTATGAGTTAAAAGTGTAAATTACTGTTAAAATGGCAATGACAGACCATATGAATATTATTCTTAATATTCCACACTGGCTGAATATTGAATAACAAATTAATCTTTGCTGAATGATCCCATGTAGTATCTGTATCATTCAATGCTATTTATTAATGCATTGTTTGCACCCTACAGTCCATCTTGTACTCTACACTGCTTTGTCACAAGGGTTGTCTGCACTGCTCTTATCGAATAGCTCACAACAGACTTCATGTAAATGAGCCTTAATATGTAATGACACAGGCTGTGATCATGCATATTCACAAAGTGCCTATATGTAGGTAATAATCAGGTACATCAATGTCCTTTATGTGGCTGCCCCGGTCTACAGTGCCACAGGGACATATGTGACACTCATGACAGCCTTTAACAAATCTTATTTCAGAATTGATTAGTGACATCTGTGACCCTGGCCACTGTAATTTGATTTTTAATGCAAGAACAAAATGAGTGTGCATATTATGAATGCAGCTGTTCAAGGTCTGTGTAGTGATGATATGCACACTTGTTACATGCTCCATTTAGCCTCCAGATGGCTGTACTGGTGCTTATGCTCTGCCTGAGATTTGAACTAGTACTGGGCTGTGTTAAGGGATTTTTTGGACAATGTATTTTGTATATCAGCTATTTACTGAGTATCAGGATAATTCAGAAATTTTAAAATGAAGCAAAGAGGGGAACTAGATCACAAGTAGTGCATAGATTCATAGGACCATAGGTTCATAGATGTGTACTAGGCTAATGGCCCTGGAGCCTTTACAAACCTAGCCCATAGGATTGCCCTGGCATTGTGCCACCTGACCTTAGTTCCCAGTGGCTCTGTCGAGTAGAGGGTGTTATTAATCATCACATGACTGGGATGGTCAGCTTGAAAGACAAAGAAAGAGGATGTAATCGAAACCTGAAGCATTTAAGAAAAGAGTACTGACCATGTGCCACTGGAAGAGGAAGAGTGAAATGGGGATAGTGGACTTCAAGAAATGGCATCCTTATATTTGTGTTGGACTAACATGATTATGAGAAGTTGAGAACCAGCAGATGGCTGCATTTCTGTGTTTAGAAGACTATAAAAAACAGCAAATGCCTTTGTTGGAGTTTGCATATCCATGAATATCAATAACCCATTTAAAGGTAAGAGCATTTTTTTAATGTTGGGGGGGGGGGTAGGATGTAATTTACTATGTTACAATGTATTGATGATGCATGCTGAAAGTCACAAATACTGCCACGAAGGGGCTTGCACCCATTTATGCTGGTAGTAGGGATGGTAGCTCTCTGACACGCTCTGTGCTACTGACATGCTGAGCTGATGCAGTAAGGGAATTAGGGTGCTCCAACAGTCCATGCTAGTACACAGAGTATACATACCATGATCTCAACAGCATGCATTTTATGATCAGAGTGTCATAATCTGTAAAGCACTGTGCATATTCACATCAGTATAGCCTACCCCAGGTTACTTCATACTGTATCCTTTAAATTACCTCTTGAGAACTCTGAAGACTGCATGCCTCATGCTGCATGATGCTCAGAGGTTTTGCTTGATGAAGAACATTCTGTAGTGATGAAAACTCTTCATAAGTCCCATCTACAGTCTCTTAGTCAAAATTTGTTTCAAGATACCTTTGTTTTATTCAAGACAAGACTGTAATAAGCCAGTTGTAGCAATGGTGCTTGCAGTCTTTCATATAACCCTAATTCTCAAGAAACTCTTTTCTTCTACACATCCAGCATAAAATAACCAGAATCCTTTGTTTTAGAATTGCTATTCAGCCATTTTATGAACCCAGAACCACTGTATAATGTCACTTAAGTTATAAAATGCATAACTAGCTATAGTGATTTAAGGCATTCACCTTATTGGCATGAAGTGCAAAAAACTGGAAAACAGCAACCTTGTAGCCGGAAAGCCAACTCTAACCAAAGGAATTGAGAATTCAAAGTAACTTCTTTAACGCAAAAGTTTTTATTCTTAAAAAGTAGCGTTTTTCCGCGTCCTGCCTCAGCTTCATCAGAAGAAAAATACAAATGGAAACAGCTAACAAAACATTTAAATACTCTCATAGAGGAAGTGACAAAACAAACCTAAACATGTGAGCTTAATTAAAAATAATTACATAATTAAAACAAACCAATAAGTACTTAACAAAAACTGTTTGTACTAAAATTAAGAATACATTCATTGTATATTGTGAAAATGTACTTTTAGTAATATAAAACCATTTTTCAAAAAAACCTATCAGTATTACTACACAAGAAGTCAGTAACATACTGTTCTTAAAGAAGAAGTCTGAAACATTTACCTAAAATAACTTTTCAGCTTCAATATACATGAAATATTGCAGTTCTCATTTAGGCCAACAGGTCTAAATGCATCTAGATTCAACTGCCAAGCTAATTCAGTACATTCAAGAATGGTTTCAACAGGACCACCCCTAATGTTAAAAGGTACCTGGTCAATACCCATAAATCTAAATGAGTGCCCTGGGTTATTATGTACATGTTTTGCTAAAGCATTCTCCAGCAGTGGTTTTTAAAGGTGTTGGTAAACTCTTTCTTTCAATTTTTTTCCTATATAAAACGATGGGCAACAGTTGCACAAAGCAATGTAGACCACCGATTTAGATTCAAGATATCCTATGATTTATCTGGTACCTTGTATTTCTAACAAAGAAAGAGTTACCTGTCGTTATAACTTTACACATATTACAATGGCGCATTTAAATGAGCCTCTAGTCCTTGCTGTGACATGGGAATGTGATGTTCGTTGTAATATTTCTTTTAAATTATTACTTCTTCTGTATATAACAAAAGGACGTTCACCTAACTTCTCAATAAGGTTAACTGAATTAATGACCAATGGCCAGTTTTTTAAAAATATTGCCCAAATATCATTGGAATTTAGATTATATTGAGTAATAAAACTCAAAGAAAAATTCCTAAAGGTAGTAGAAACATTTTGATTTATTGATTGATTGGCAGTAGCAAAGGGCATCAATACCTTGGTTCAACAAAGGTTTGTATATACCACTAACTCTCTTGGAATCAACCTCTAAAATGAGGTCATTTAGAAGCTCAATAGGATAACCTCGGTTTAAAAATAAATCCTTAAGGAACTGACACTCAGTTCTAAAGTCATAAAGTACTACATCCTTCCTGCACGCAAGCTGACCCTTAACTATGGATTTTTCTGTTTGGGTGGATGCAAGCTAGTGTAGTGCAGGAAGGAGTTGCAGTATGTTGGCTTCCTAAAAATCTTTGAAGAATATACTCCTTCAGTAAAGTCTTTCGTTAGTCTCACATCTAAATAGTCTGTTTCAACAGTGGAGAAATTAAATGTAAATTTTAACCAATCCGTAGTGTTGTTTATGTAATCAACAAAAGACTGTGCCTCGGTTCAGTTCCTTT
Source organism: Protopterus annectens (assembly GCF_019279795.1). Taxonomy (NCBI): domain Eukaryota; kingdom Metazoa; phylum Chordata; order Ceratodontiformes; family Protopteridae; genus Protopterus; species Protopterus annectens. Next base: position 26,068,962 of record NC_056729.1, on the reverse strand, counting down.
AAACAGGATAAATATATCATCCAAGAATCTAGTGTAGTATTTTATGTTCTGCATTATAGATTCATTGGATAGAATAAACTGCTTTTCCCAAAAGGCTACAAACAAGTTAGCTCACGCTGCAGGGCGAGCCCCATGCTTATTCCACATTTCTGTAAGTAGTATTTCTGGTAATACAAAAAGTTAGAAGACAGTACTATGCTTAAGAGCTCAGTGATTATGTATATCTCCTCCTGTGGGGCGTTTAAACTTTCCATCAAAAGTTGTAACCATTCCACTGCTTCATCATGTGGAATAGATGTATATAAATCCGCGACATCAACAGTTAGGAAGTTCAACTCAGGGTTGAAGTCAATACTGTTGATGTCCTTGCAGATTGTGGAAATTTTTTTCACATATTTTGATAAAATGTTGTCTATTAATTTCGAACAGGGGTAGGTCATAGAAGACCTACCGTCTATTAGTGCCCTCATGCGGGGGGTTTTATGGTCTTTGTGTATCTTTGGTATTCCAAACATAACAGGCAACTTTGGTGTAATGATGTCAATGTAATTGTATGTGTCTAAATCAATTTTGCCTGCAAGGAAAAGATCACGAAAGTATCCCTAATGGCCTTGAGTTACATTAACCTCATTTAAAGAGGAAACTTCATAAGCCTGGGATGTAAGAATCTCAAGCATTTTCTCCTTGTATTGGGAATCGTCAAAGACCACCAAACCACCCCCCTTTGTCTGGCTTTAGAAACCAGCTATTTAACCAATGAAATATTCATGTTTCTAGAGCCCATATTTTTAGAAACAGTGAAAAGATGTCTTATGTCAATTTCACACATCTGCTCAAAAGCAGTAGATTGGGTTGAATGGGAGGGTTAAATACACTAGGTAACCTTAGTTTGTTATAATCTATTGTGGTCTCGTTGTTAAGTAACATTCTCAAATTCAACTTACATGTAACATTTCAAATCAATAAGAGTTTTGCTAAATTTCCATATGTGCTAGGGATAAAAGTATATCCTAATGCTAAAAGTTCAACAGAGTGTACATCTAGTTCTAAAGTAGAAAAATTATAGATAGTAAAATCTTTTTTAAGGTTGGTGTAAATGGTAGGAACTTGTGGGGAGTTCTAGGTCTACCTAGGGTACTATTCTCTATCCTTATCTCATCCGGTTCGTAGCCACCCCTTGTTTCCTCTGGTTGTTCCCTAAAAAAACATTCTCTTTAGTGGCTGTGGCTTGGCCTTGATTTTGTTGTCCAGGCCCCCCCATTGTTTTTTGAAATCTATTACTGTTATAAACTTTTGAAGTACCCTTTAATCTGTTGCTTCTTCTCACTCCCTAGCAGAGGTAGAAGGAAGCTCACCTTCTTCACCTGTACTAAATGTTTGCTCTGTTTCAGGCATGGTGGAAGCCTCATTAGGTTCTGCATTCTTAGAAACTGGAAGTCTAATAGTTAAATTAGGGTAAGCCTGACTAGATGAGTACACTGCCCTGTCCCTAACCAGTTTTTTATTTTTATTAGTTTTTAACTTGTTTAACAAGGCATCTATACTGAAAAATACGTTCATAGTCAAATTTGAACTGCAAAAAAGACATATTATTTTTGATTTCTTCATCAAGTATATTCACTTCAGATATAAGCGACAAAATGTGTATGTCGTAATGCTTCACAATAACATTTAGTAATTGGAATCCTTGTTCCTGGAATAAACATTCAAGTTCTGCAATATAGGCATGATCTACTAACAGTCCCGAGTAAAGTTATTCCTAAACCCTTTGGTATTAATTTTCTTTAGACATTGCCTAAAATAGGCAGCCTCAAGCTGCAGTTTTTTTAATTTAAGCAACTTTAGATCAAATACCTTTAGGCAGTCATTAAGTTTGTTCACATCCTTCTCTATAGTTGAAGTGTTCTGAAAATCCACTCCAGTCTGGTCGACTGGAAGGAAAGAGAAGGGATTTTCCTTATTAATCCAGCTTGACAAAGAAACATCGTCAAGCTCGGTTCGCCTTCATGCAAAGTATTCAAACCAGAGACTGATGGTGTGCATATGTTAGAATTAACAACAGCAACAACAGATTGTGCAGTGTCGTTCTGCACTTGGGAATTTGTAGGAAAAAACCCTGTCTCACTTGTAGTAGGCAAACAACCTTCACGGTGGTTGGAACGCCCAGTACTTTGTTGTTTACTCCGTTGAGGTAATCCTCTTGGCGGTTGGGCTGCTGGAATGGCACTTTCTGAATCCGAAAGTGATACTGGAACGGAAACTGGTACACCAACTTGTTCAGTATTTCCGAGTGTTACTTCTTGTTCAATATTTCCGGTTGTGATAGGTTTACGTTCAATAGCATCCATACGGATGTGTAAAGCCTCTATTTTTTGAGAAATAGAAGCTAATAACGAATAAATGTCACCTTCATTAACACTTTTAGAGTTAGTAGCTGTTCCAAAAAGGTTAGGGCTAACCGGACAAACAGGAGTACTTGATTCCATCATAAAACAAGCAAACAAACTGGTGCAAAACTGGAAAACAGCAACCTTGTGGCCGAAAGCCAACTCTAACCAAAGGAATTGAGAATTCTTTATTCTTAAAAGTAGCTGTTTTGGTTCGGCTGCCTCAGCTTCATCAGAAGAAAATACAAATGGAAACAGCTAACAAAAACATTTAAATACTCTGACAGCATAGAGGTAATAAAACAAACCTAATCATGTGAGCTTAATTAAAAACAATTACATAATTAAAAACAAACCAATAAGTACTTAACAAAAACTGTTTGTACTAAAATTAAGAATACATTCATTGTATATTGTGAAAATGTACTTTTAGTAATATAAAACCATTTTTCAAAAACCTATCAGTATTACTACACAAGAAGTCAGTAACATACTGTTCTTAAAGAAGAAGTCTGAAACATTTACCTAAAATAACTTTTCAGCTTCAATATACATGAAATATTGCAGTTCTCATTTAGGCCAACAGGTCTAAATGCATCTAGATTCAACTGCCAAGCTAATTCAGTACATTCAAGAATGGTTTCAACAGGACCACCCTAATGTTAAAAGGTACCTGGTCAATACCCATAAATCTAAATGAGTGCCCTGGGTTATTATGTACATGTTTTGCTAAAGCATTCTCCAGCAGTGGTTTTTATTGTGTTGGTAAACTCTTTCTTTCAATTTAAGATATCCTATGATTTATCTGGTACCTTGTATTTCTAACAAAGAAAGAGTTACCTGTCGTTATAACTTTACACATATTACAATGGCCGCATTTAAATGAGCCTCTAGTCCTTGCTGTGACATGGGAATGTGATGTTCGTTGTAATATTTAACATTGTAACATTTAGACACATACAATTACATTGACATCATTACACCAAAGTTGCCTGTTATGTTTGGAATACCAAAGATACACAAAGACCATAAAACCCATGAGGGCACTAATAGACGGTAGGTCTTCTATGACCTACCCTGTTCAATTAATAGACAACATTTTATCAAAATATGTGAAAATTTCCACAATCTGCAAGGACTCTTGGTCCTTTCTCCGTGACATCAACAGTATTGACTTCAACCCTGAGTTGAACTTCCTAACTGTTGATGTATCTATTCCACATGATGAAGCAGTGGAATGGTTACAACTTTGATGGAAAGTTTAAACGCTCCACAGGAGGAGATATACATAATCACTGAGCTCTTAAGCATAGTACTGTCTTCTGACTTTTTTGTATTCGACCAGAAATACTACTTACAGAAATGTGGAATAGCCATGGGCTCGCCCTGTGATGAAGGCGTAGCTAACTTGTTTGTAGCCTTTTGGGAAAAGCAGTTTATTCTATCCAATGAATCTATAATGCAGAACATAAAATACTACACTAGATTCTTGGATGATATATTTATCCTGTTTAAAGAAACTGAACCGGAGGCACAGTCTCTTGTTGATTACATAAACAACACTACGGATTGGTTAAAATTTACATTTAATTTCTCCACTGTTGAAACAGACTATTTAGATGTGAGACTAACGAAAGACTTTACTGAAGGAGTATATTCTTCAAAGATTTTTAGGAAGCCAACATACTGCAACTCCTTCCTGCACTACACTAGCTTGCATCCACCCAAACAGAAAAAATCCATAGTTAAGGGTCAGCTTGTGCAGGAAGGATGTAGTACTTTATGACTTTAGAACTGAGTGTCAGTTCCTTAAGGATTTATTTTTAAACCGAGGTTATCCTATTGAGCTTCTAAATGACCTCATTTTAGAGGTTGATTCCAAGAGAGTTAGTGGTATATACAAACCTTTGTTGAACCAAGGTATTGATGCCCAATTTGCTACTGCCAATCAATCAATAAATCAAAATGTTTCTACTACCTTTAGGAATTTTTCTTTGAGTTTTATTACTCAATATAATCTAAATTCCAATGATATTTGGGCAATATTTTTAAAAAACTGGCCATTGGTCATTAATTCAGTTAACCTTATTGAGAAGTTAGGTGAACGTCCTTTTGTTATATACAGAAGAAGTAATAATTTAAAAGAAATATTACAACGAACATCACATTCCCATGTCACAGCAAGGACTAGAGGCTCATTTAAATGCGCCCATTGTAATATGTGTAAAGTTATAACGACAGGTAACTCTTTCTTTGTTAGAAATACAAGGTACCAGATAAATCATAGGATATCTTGCGAATCTAAATCGGTGGTCTACATTGCTTTGTGCAACTGTTGCCCATCGCTTTATATAGGAAAAAGCGAATCAAATTGAAAGAAAGAGTTTACCAACACCTTTACGCAATAAAAACCACTGCTGGAGAATGCTTTAGCAAAACATGTACATAATAACCCAGGGCACTCATTTAGATTTATGGGTATTGACCAGGTACCTTTTAACATTAGGTGGTCCTGTTGAAACCATTCTTGAATGTACTGAATTAGCTTGGCAGTTGAATCTAGATGCATTTAGACCTGTTGGCCTAAATGAGAACTGCAATATTTCATGTATATTGAAGCTGAAAAGTTATTTTAGGTAAATGTTTCAGACTTCTCCTTTAAGAACAGTATGTTACTGACTTCTTGTGTAGTAATACTGATAGGTTTTTTGAAAAATGGTTTTATATTACTAAAAGTACATTTTCACAATATACAATGAATGTATTCTTAATTTTAGTACAAACAGTTTTTGTTAAGTACTTATTGGTTTGTTTTTAATTATGTAATTGTTTTTAATTAAGCTCACATGATTAGGTTTGTTTTGTCACTTCCTCTATGAGAGTATTTAAATGTTTTTGTTAGCTGTTTCCATTTGTATTTTCTTCTGATGAAGCTGAGGCAGGAGCCACAGCAAAAAACTACTTTAAGAATAAAAACTTTTGCGTTAAAGAAGTTACTTTGAATTCTCAATTCCTTTGGTTAGAGTTGGCTTTCCGGCTACAAGGTTGCTGTTTTCCAGTTTTTTGCACCAGTTTGTTTGCTTGTTTTTTACTACCGTTTATTGGCATGAAGTAGGAGAAATATCTATCCCAGCAGAGTGTAGCCTCCCAATCATCTCAAATGCCCAGGTGAGAGCTGCTCTCTCTAAAGCTAAAAACACAGCATCAATGGGACCAGATGGTATCCCCAGCTGTGTGCTACACGAACTCAATGAGGAACTAAACCCATGCATAAGGCTGCTGTTTAATCTTAGCCTTACCACAGGATACGTACCCAAAGAGTGGCGTACGGCAACTGTGGTCCCACTCCACAAAGGCGGTGCTTCTACTGACCCTGGTAATTACCACCCCATAAGCTTAACAAGCCTGGTCTGCAAAGCTATGGAGAGGATCATAATGGAACTCATAAATAAAGACATAGGGGACCTACAGACATTGGATCCTACCCAATTCGGCTTTGTCAAGGGCAGATCATGCCTCTTGAACTTGGCTGACTTTTTTGAAACAGTCACCAAGGCCATTGATGAGGGTAAGGCAGTTCACACAGCCTACCTTGACCTTGCAAAAGCTTTCGACACAATACCCCACTTGGGTATCATAGAAAAGCTCACCAGCTTAAATGTAAACCCATATGTCACAAGATGGGTTGCAAACTGGCTCAAGGACAGAACCCACAGGGTTAGAGTTGCTGGTGCCATGTCAGACTCCAAGCCGGTCACAAGTGGTGTCCCACAGGGCTCAGTCCTGGGCCCCTCTTGTTCGGCATCTACTTTTCAGAAGTGCAGGCAAACATAGGAGGATTGTGGCTGACAAAGTTTGCAGATGACTGCAAACTGGGCGCCATAGTTGAAAATCCATCAGACACAGATATCCTTCAGAGAGGTCTCACAGAAACGGATAACTGGTGCCAGAGCCATGGCCTTAAGCTAAACACCAAAAAATGTATAGTCATACCCTTTGGTAAAAACAAGGTAACCCCAAGTTACCACATAGGTGGCAATCCATTAAGCACAGAAGAGGTTATCAGGGACCTGGGGACCCAAGTTGACAGTAACCTTTCTTTTGACACTCACATTGCTAAAGTGGTTAGGAGGACCTTCTACATTGCCCACCTGATTATGAAGGGATTCACATCCAGATCAAGGGAGGTCATTGTTCCCCTGTACTCTTCACTTATCAGACCAATGATTGAGTACAATGCCCCATTCAGAATGTATCTTACCCGACACCTGCAGCAATTGGAAAGACCCCAAAAGTTCCTCACCAAAAGGATAAAGGGGCTCAAAAATATGCCATATGCTGCCCGACTGAAGAAACTCCAGCTCTATTCAGTCGCATACCGTCTGCTCAGAGGTGACCTGTGCCTGACATACAAAGCCATGTCCAACCCAGAATTAATGGACATGCTCCACCTCAAAAAATCCAAATCCACCAGAGCCACAAGAGCAAGAGACTTAAACCTCAACACGGATATAAATAGGATGTGCTGGAGGGACAGATTCATCACCCAGAGACCCCCTATGCTGTGGAACAGAATCCCGGTCCATGTGAGACAGAGCACCTCGCTGGCTCTGTTCAAGAGGAATCTTGACCAGTGGATGGGAGATCATAGGTTTACCCCGGGGATCATCTCTGTATCACTGCTGGACAGAGGCACAGCAAACTAATGGGTATAGTATTCTTCAACCTAAGGGGTGGTGAAAGCCACACAACTCTGGCTAGGCTTATAAATGCCCTAGGGCAGATAGCCTAGTATGAACCTATGAACCTATGAACCTATTGCAGCATATATAGTTAACAATAGTCCATATATAGTCTTTTTAACATCAGTAATTAGTAGAAGAACATCACTAACATGGCTGAACTGAAAATGCACAGCACTGGTCTAATAACTGCGTGTGCCATTTCTGGTAGTCTGATTTTTTTGTGCAGTACACAATACTACAACTAAATATTTCATTCAGAATATATGAAGTCAGAGTGCCCAAGGGCTGCTGGCCACATGAAGTCATTCAACTCATTGTAAGGTGAAAAAAGAAAAGGCTGAAGAAAAACTGTGGCAAAACAAAGAACAATAGAAAGCTATCCAAATATTTTGTCTTTCTTGCTAAGGCACAACTACACAAAGTAAAACACTTCTGATGCAATGAACACATGGCTGATTAAAGCTTAGGTTGTATCATTAGGAACATTCACAGAATAACAGATGGAATGAAAGGAAAAAACAAGGCATCCTCTGCTGGCACAAGTAAGCACAATTCAAGATGACCTGGAATTGTTAGGATGATGTCTGGCTGTGGAGTCCATCCTCAGTGACATCTAAGTGTGAAACAATCATCAGTGTGTGAGCTCCGGTTTCATATTCAGCACCTTGCTTTGTCTGGAGAATTGTGACAACCAGAACTGAATCTGTATGTGTGATCAGTGTCTCACGATCACCTTCAGTAATACAAATGTGATGTGGTTTAAGTCCTGTGATGCATAAATCTGCATCCTTGGCACAATAGTTATATGCAAATGCCAAGCCACACCTGCCCATCGAATTTAAAATAACGCACTGAGCTGCTTACATCCACAAGAAATGAGATACTGCTGTTAATATTCAGCTATGATTAAGAGACAGAGAGAGTGCAGGAGGATTTACACCACTGAGCCTGTTACGTAAAGAAATGGCTGTGATTGCAAGTTTTAACTCACTCTAATTATTTAATGAATTCCTAGCTACCAAGACGTCTCGCAGTGTTGAAGTGGGTCAATGACTGATGAAAGAAATAATTTGGCGTATTCATCCTCATCTCTCCTATTATTATGCTATCCCTATCAGAAATCTGTAGAGCTTAATAGGTGACAAATGCAGCTATTTCCATGTTTCCATAACGTTACAGAAGTGCATTTAATTCACCAAACAGTAACATGTAATGTTTTATAATTATTATTAAGAAACTTAAGCAGAAGTGAAAATATATATTACCCATAACACACATTTCACTTTAGCAGCTGGAAATTCTGAATGAGCAGCATGTTCAACAGAAAATGATACAGTTTCTTTATTCTGCTTTTCAAGTATCAACGATGACTTGAAGGAAATACTTGTAATGCAAAGCTGACCGATTTTGTCCACAGACTTTCAAAACCATCAGTACACCAATTGCATTCACTATCTTTCTACAACTGAATCATGTGACAAATAAGTTAATTAAAACACATAACATAAACATACAATGAACTAATTTAATTGATAAAAGTGAATTTATCAAGAAATTAATCTCTTAAAACATCTATTATATAAATAAACATTCATTTGACTTGAAATGAACATCATTTTAACATTTAATTGATATCAATGTAGTCATTTATACCAGGTGGTTTTCCAGAATTCAGCTTCAATTGCATTTCAATTCTTACTTTCATGAAAATCTCTAAAAGGGCCACATCTATTACATGTATACACACTATTGAGAACATTTTTTTAAGTTCTGTTGGCTCTTTGTACCATTTGTGAAAGTTTTGGGCTTTCCCAGTATTTAACATAATAAGACAATAGACTAGAATTAGTTTCTTGTGAAACTAATGTTATTCTTGACAGTTCTGATGAATTTTCAGAGCATGCAGACATGCAGGTATAGTGCTTGTGTTTTTACACAGCTCACGCCTCACAGACTAGGTAACTACTTTGCCTTCATGATGGTAAAGAGCTCCATTTATAGCCAAACTGGTACAAAATGAAAGTATACATCACCAAAATCAAACCAAGGCCTGTTAGCTCTATAAGAAACTTTATATAGTATGATTTTAAGTGGCAACCTCTTCAAGTACAGCAGAGGAATGAAGGACCTGAATTACAACTATAACAATCACTTCAGAGCACCTCAAAAGCCATGACATACCTTATGAACTGTTCAGACAGCAATCTGTGTTCAGTTAAAAAAAAATCTAGAAAATTTAGAAAAAGAACACAAATGTCCACATGAAATAACATTCCAAATAAAAGTATTATATCGTCTGCTTTGTCAGTTTTTGCAAGCAGTTCTCAGTGAACTGAAAGGTGCGAATGTGTCCAAGCAACTCATTTGTATGACACATATAATGTTTCAAAAGCAAAAGATATCAAGTCAGTGCACATGCTTTGTGGAAAACACAGAAATATAATATTGTAAGTAAAGTACAGATCTTCTACAAATGTCTAAACTATGCAAAATCAGTAAATTGACATTGGCACTTTTTAATGAGTAACTCATTCAAGCTGATTATGATTCGACAGCAATCTTATAAAAAGCACATGACCAGAACTAATGCCAAGCTTTCCTTTTCAGGTGGGCTGAGAAGAAACTAAGACAAGACTCAGTAACTGCATTGCTATTTTTCTTTCACAGATTAGACTGCAATGACCTTATCTGCACATTATGGCTAGATGAACATATCTTTGTAACTTGTGTATACAGTTAAGACCAGAAGATGTGCACTCCTGTAAGGCTAGTTACTAGCAAGCTCTAATTTGATAATACCAAGTCTCTCTGCTCATATATTTCTCTGACATGGCTGTTGCAAGATATGAAGGTACAAACTAATTTGCAAACACAACAGTTGCAGCTTAGAAATGGATCCAATCAGCTTCGGTAGACAAGATTCTTGGATTCAAAAGCTAATCGAGACATACTGGCATGGATTTTTGACAAGATGCTTAGTATATAGTGTGCATTTGCACCACAAACTGCAACATACAGACAAGCATAAGACAGTACTGAATCATAAGCTCATTTTGAGTTTCAGTGCAGTGAATATAAATGCACAACAGTAGATCTAAGAAAATGACTCTGTGATGGCAAGCAACTGAATCGGTGCAGTAAAAATGAGGTCTTAATGATATTAAAATATATGCAAAGTGAATATAGTAATGATTCATAGTCACCACAGAAGAAATTGTGCAGCTGTGTGTGCCTGACTATAAAGTGGCAAAGCATGCCAGAATTTGAAATATCATCATTGCAAGCAGCATGAATGTCTGGCTTTGCAGTAGTAATCACCCAGGAACATGCTGTAGTCCTTGGAGCTATCAGTGCCCATCTGTGTATATGCAGTTCCATCTAACACCAACATAAACATTGTCAGCGGGGGTCGGTTTGCTCCACTTTCATTGATCTGCAGACTTTAGAGTCAGTTCAAGCAATGTACAGGTCTTGAATGACATGTGTCACCCACACATAGACTCATTAGGAATTCCTGGGTTTCCTGTACCAGTGGAGACCAAGTTATATGTAGGTCTTTAGGGACTCACTGCCTCTAGAGTAATCAATATGTCTCCCAATATAAATACGCCTGTGTAATGAAGATCAGATATGATTTCCTAGTGTACAACAGAAAAGGGTTAAAATCATGCATGTTTTCCATACTGCCTGCCTTCCCGAGGTACAGGGAGCCATAGACTATCACTGCATACATGCACTAATAAAGGCCCTGCATATCCCACAGTCATAGCAATTTGTGAACAGGAAGGACTGTTTATTGAACTGCCATATAGTGTGTAATATGTATGGGCTCATAACCATGCAACATAACACTCAGGCAGTTAGCGTTATTCACATATGTGGTACAGGTTTTACTTGTATCACCATGTCTTGCACATTGAAATAAAGCAGGGACATCAGCTAGGTAATTGCAGGTATTGAGGTTACTAAGTGTACAGTTACATGTCTAATATCTTTATATGCACCCCCCATGACATGCTTGTTCATACTATGTTGCAAATGTACAAACTCACAGTATCATAGAGTGAGTAAATGGCTTGGACATACCATGCTTCTGTTGTCTCAACAGGTCTGGGGCACTCCAGTATGATCCTGCCTCAGCCTAAAAATGTTTATAGCATGATCCTGCCACAGCTTGAAGGATGTTTATAGCATGTTGCATTCTGCATAATATGCTGGAAAGCATATGGTCAGGTCACACTGTGAGTCAGAAATATTTCCATTTAACACACAAGAGGCAGGGTACAGTGGAGCCCTGTCATGTGCTCAGATGGTTAGGGACACAATGACACATGTATGTCTAAACTGACTGGGTGAGGGGAATATCACAACAGTCTGAAATGGGTGTCATGAGCTGATAGGTATTCTGCATCACAGACAGTTTCCTTCTGCAATGGCACTGTGGTCCCAGTATGTGACCAGGGCTGTTGGAGAGGAGATAGATGTTCTATGTGATAGACAATCTTATGCGATGTGTTTTGGATGTCACTATGTGACCATGATCTATGGCTACTATGCAGTATTGCTGCACTGATAATTGTAGTCTGTCCTGACAGGGATAGTGTGTAAGTGTAAGACTATGATGCAGATGTCCATAAGATTTCCTGGTGATGGAGGGAGAGAGTTATGACCTCCCAACAAAGAAAAGTGGCAGAGAGCTGTACATGTCCAATAGCAGGTATGGACTATGTACCCAGCAATGGTCATGACCACCTACATAGCAAGTCCAATAAGTACACTTCATTTCTTTGGACACCATTGTCAGTGTATAGTGATTGTGACTATGGCAATCTTCTGCATGGACCTAGACATGTCAGCAGTGTGTGTGCCCATAGGTGTCAGCAGACCAATTATTACTGTTTCTCTGACTTCCATATTCTCATATATGCCACACAGCAGTTGGACTGGTTTGCAGTGGATTGTAACAGGATGATGCTATGGACATCTGCTGACTGATCCTTAATACTGCCCACAGGGTCCACCCAAGTCATGTGATGTCATTAAGTAACTCTGAGAGGCTGCAAAATGGTGTGTATTTGCACTTCAGATGGAGTGTTTACTTCTGCTGATGTAGCCACAGAAGGAGCATCCCTGGCAGCTGGAGAAATAAAGTGACCATTCATGCTGTACACTTTATACGTTTCAGCAGATGAGACCACAACTTTGTCCTGTAGCAGGAGTAGATCCACAACCAAGATGAAAACAGGCAGTGTCACTATGTAAGCAGACTGTGACTTAGATATCTGTATTTCATTATAATCATTAGCACCAAAGCATGTTTCAACTTTAGCCTGATGTTGTGCTCCAGCCTCTACAGGTTTCACTTTAGCAGTGTTCTGTCCCATGAATAAGTAACAAAATGGAGTGAGAATGTACACATATACCAAAGCCATGCCTCTGTGGAATGCGTTTTAAGGCTGTCCTTGCAAAATCTACCATAAAAGTCCAACCAACCTCTGTAACCAATCTGATATGGCTGGATATCTGATGTACAGTGAATAATCCATAGCTAGCACTTGCTGTGGTCAGCCTACAGTGTCTGGAGTAGTGCAGCTGTAATGAGCTGTGGTGTAATAGGTACTAACTTGATTGTCCACAGATACATGTGGAGGTGGGTCCTTCTTTAAGCCAATGTTCACATTTCCACTGATAATCCTGGAGCCAAAGTCCCCCTGTTGCTCCCAGCTGACTCCTCATGTCTGACCTCTCCACTGCTATGGCACAGTGTAGTTTATCAACAGTAAGTTCATCACCTGCTGTAGAGTAGGATTACATCCTCACATAGCTTTTATATTATGGAGCAAAGTCATCTACACCTGGTGACGTAAACATTGCACAACACCTTATTTCCCCAGCATACACTGCCGATGTGTCCTAATTGTTTGTCACTGGGTATCATTTTCATAAAGACAGTGGACATGAAGACTGCTGTGAGCACATAACAGATGTATACTATTGTGATTGGTTTGATGACAGTTACAGACAAAAATATCACCTATGTTGACCATATTATAATTTAAGGGATGGCTGTGGGTGTATGGCATATGACATCTCTAGGGGCAATGATGGGAATACGTACCATAAATGTACATGCCATCAGGTATGTATAGGATTAGATGGTCATCACAACTGCCACTGGTTGGGTTTACCTTATTACCTGCCAGTGATGTTGACCTATAGCAGTACAGTGGGGGGATGTAGGTATAGGAAAATGACTGGTGTTCTCGCCATCATAAGCCATCACAAACATTGGGCAGATCATATGAGTACTACAACAGTGACAGATCATCCCCGGGATTATATTACACAGGATCCACAATGAAAAAAACAATTTTTTAAAAAGCAGTGCAGTCCAAGGTGTGTTTAAAAAGTGTGTTATACATTTTTCCATTTTTAACATCATAACAATGTTCAAAATTCACAAAAACCCTACCAACCCACAGTTTCAACTTATCTTAGCAGCCAGAAGGTCCAAAACTGAGCCATTTGATTTGTAAAAAGTTGTTGAACTCTAAGAGCCACAAGCACACTTAGGAATTTCTGACACCTTTTGGAAAAGTTGAATGATGTACCCTTTGATGACAAATTTCGTTTTATCACGGTGGACGTTATTAATTTATATACAGTCATTCCTCATTCAATAGGTATTAAATATTTTATATCCACTTTGGTGAAATAGAGTAATAACAACGAGTGTTCCTTTCCACTTTGTAGATTAAATTGATTGAGGTCCTATTAGATCTGCTTCTGAAAAACAATTTTGTTTATTTCGTGGACGAGTATTTTCACCAAGTCTCTGGTGTTGCAATTGTCACATCTTTTACCCTGATTTACACTGATGTATTGAATTTTTGGGAGGAAAACATAATTTTTACTGCTGAATGGTTCATTTTAGTTGAAGCATACTTTTGATTCTTAGATGACATCTTTATAATTTGGAGACGGACTCCGGAACAGTGGCTGGAATTTAAAAAGCTTTTTGATTCTTCCACCAAGTTCTTATCTTTTACTTACCATTTGAGTTTTGACAGTATTAGCTATTTGAATGTGTCTATTGGTAAAGATCTTTTAGGACAGAAGTACATTTCCGCCATTTATTGGAAAAAAACATTTTTGAATTCTTATTTACATTTTGACAGTTGTTACCTTTTTTTCTCACAAAAAAGGTATGAAAAAAGGCCAAGTGGTCCATTTGTCTAGGTTAACAAACATGGAGGAGAAATTTTATACAGAGTTCGACTTTTTGATTAGTCTATTTAGAGCACATGAGTATCCTAACTATTTACTGACATTAAAGAAGTGGTCAAAGGGAGAACTGTCAAGTCCCTCCTCTTTTGTGGAAAGATGATAATATGTTGTTTCAATGGATCAAATTATTAATTAACCCAATTCTAAGGAAAGTAAGGGTAGTTTATTGTTGTGTGTCCTTTCGTCTATGATACTTTTAAATATGTCACATCTGCATGGGACATTTGGAACTGGGTGCTTTCTCAAGAGTTAAATTGCTTTTAGTAAAGGAAGAAATCAAAAAAGTTTGTTTGAAGGAGGAAATGGCCACTTTTACTGTCAAACATAGGTATAGGACCAAGTGCGACCATTGTACACAGTGTCATTTTATACATGAAGGACCATATATTTTCATTGTTGACACTGACAGAACTATTTCTTGCCTTGTTAGTGGGAATTGTGACTCTTCCGTGGTGGTTTACATAGCTACCTATGTTTCCTGTCCCGCTTTCTATGTAGGGAAACTACTAGAAAATTGAGGTACAGGATTCTAGAACACTGTTATCATATTAAAAAGGGAAAAATGACAAATGCACTTTTGAAACACACCTTGGACTACACTGCTTTAAAAAATGTTTTTTTCCATTGTGCATCACATGCAACATAATCCTGGGGGGGGGGGTCTTAAAACTGTATTGGAGCTTGCAAATTAAACTGGCAGTTAGGATTAAATTGTTCAGTACAGCCTGGGTTAAATTATTTTACATCTGTTATTGTTGTGCTTAGAATGAAAACCTCCAATTTGGGATGGCAGCATGATTGTACAGTTAGTGAATAAGCTTTATCTCTTAGTGTTCACATTCTATTTAGTTTTCAAGTTTCAGTGCATCCTTCTTGATGATCAGATTTTAAGTAGATTTTTTATTAGAGTTTTATGTATAAATCTAGCTTTCAGTCAATCTAGATTTTTTGATTCAATTAATTTAAGTATGTACTCTTTTTCTATTGGTAGTTCACTTTTTAAAAACAGGCATTTTTTCTTGTACGCGCTACTCTGATGAAGTTTGTTTTAAAATTCAGAATGAAAGCACTCAGTGGCTTTACTTTTTGTATTAAAGGATTGTTTGGGACTTTTGTGCACATTAGTGGTTTTGTTTTTTTCTGTTAATTTATACATCTCTGCATATTTGCAGCCCACTCAGGTAATGGGCAATACTTTTGTGACTGGGTCTCTGGTTCTGTCATTTCACCATACAGTTATCACAACTCTCTGATATATCCCTTTTCTTTCAGCACAAGCAAGCATGATGCAAATGATGTCACTTTTTGTGGAAGGCAGGAAAGGATCATGGCCAGCTATGAGTAGTTTCCTTAACCAGGGCTGTCATGTCTGTTAAATTATTCAGGACAATGTAATGAGAGGTTGACTTATTACAACGTACCCATTAGGTATCCTCACTGCAGGTCCAGATGATGGGTTTGCTCCACAGCAGGTCTACCATGTCCCATCTCTGCTGAGGTGTATGAGAGTGATTGGGCTGGGAGTGCCTTACTGAAGGGGGTTTCAGGCTCTTCAACTATATCTGGCAAGCCTGCAATGCATGAGGTGACCCATACATGGCTGGAGAAGGGGGTAGAGGTTGGATTGGAAAGATCAGTGGGCACATGTATGGGCCAAGTGCAAACCCTCATGGATTTGAACTGCAAATGTATTTATTGATTGATCCTATAATCAGTCTACCAGGGGAGGTTGTGGCCCTTACTACCAGCCACCCTGATTCATCATGGTGGAGGAGATTCCTGAAATGTCCCTGTGGCTGTGATGAGAGGTAACACTTCAGTTGCTCATACCTAACCCTATCCTCATCCACATGTCCCCTTCTTCCTGTGTCATGCCCAGTACTCTGTGCATTGTTTGACCCTTCCCATCACCATTTGTCTACCTTCTGTCTCTGCCCACTCCATGTTCTTGCTGTGCATTTCCAGCCCATTTGAATGTGATGCTCTGCATTCATCTAGCTGCTCTCACACATTATCTTATCCTTTTTTCTACTCTTCTTTCTCTTTTACCATTTCTTCTCCTCCCTTCTGTCCAAAAGGAAGGGCTGTAACTTCACAAAAAATGTTCCTCCTTCCCCCTATCTGGCACATGCCTATATCCTTTTGTGTGACCTTCTGCTTGCTCTTCTCCATTTTCCGATTTTCATGTACTGCCATTCCTTCACCTTTTACGAATCTGACAGGTGTCTACATTTATGTAAATCATAACAGTGCAGCTGCAAATGATATATGGCTACTTAGCTGTATGTGCCACTTGGCACTGTCCTGCTGAAGGATCCGGTAACATTTGCAGCGTAGCTACTACAAGCACTGTTATATATTGGGATACATTGGTCTGAGTTGAAAGTTTCTATTCTCATGAAATAAAATATGCAAGGAGCAGCCACCCTACAGGTTGTCTCTTTCACTTTTGTGCATGCATTTCACTATACAGTTTTGTCTGATTGAATGTTTTCAGTGTACAGCTATGTCTGCTTGCATATGCACCACTGTACTCATTTATATACCCTAAGGCACAGCAACCTGCCCATAAGTGTTTTCATTTGAATATTCAGTGTTTCCCATCAACACCATGTACTGACACGTAGCTGCACAAGGCTTGCTCAGAAGTGAATGTATCTCTTTGAATAATAGCTGCTGCAGTGCATGTTATCCAGGATGACTCAGTGGATATGCAGTGTGCAGACGTAGTACTTATTCTTGAACAATATTTGAGACATTATTTCACCTAAGTCAATAATAATAATACAGAATGAGATCACATGATTCTAGGCCATGACTTTAACAGAATTATTCCTAGTAGTAAATATACAGAAAATGTTAATTAGTTCTATATATTACTATTAGAAATAATTTGTATTTGCTATTCCTGAAAACAGCAACACATTACAGACTCAAACTTCAAAAGGGGTACTGAATTTGTCAGCCTGGGAGGACATGCTCAACAGACCACATTGCGTTGCCAAGGATGGTCTGTATCTGTTGCCCATAGGCTTTTGATTATTACCTAAAACACTGACCACCCCCACAGTGCTGTCTTTAGGCAATGTCAAACTGCTAAACATGCCAACTTAGAAAAATCAGCCCAAGGGAATCTAAAGGTATTACTGCAGACATCATACCTCTCAACCTCTTAGAGCAAGGAATCTGGACAAAGCCATAAGTAAAAGTGGGATGAAGGCCCAAAATAGGGACACTTTTTAACTATTGCTCTTAAAATCTGATAGAATAACAGGTTTTGCATTAACATGAATTTTCTGATGGTTATGAAGTCTGAAACTCAAATGTCTGTCATTGTTTTTTAACTACAGTCTTTGATTATTTGCCACTCATTTGCTAGAACATCACAATTTTAAGAGAAATGGACCAAAAATATGAGGCAAAAATCTGGACATTCTGTGAAAATCGTTACAGTTGAGAGGTATGTTACTTTTCAATGCCAAGTGCCTAAACAAAACCTCCATTCCCTCCAAGTTCTCATTACCTTAGAGGATTCAAACACCTGTGCAGTTACTGAAACATGGTTTAAGGCCATAAAGAGTACCCTGGCAGTGCATGAATACATTGCCTTCCACACTTTTAGATCAGCTACTGCACAGGCAGGGACTAAAGGTGGACGTGTCTTAATCTACATCAAAAACAAACATACCTCATGACTGATGAAACAGGATGACATTCTTGAACTTCTCCATGCCCAGTTACCACAGGTATAGTCCCATATAATTTCCTTGTAAGCTATAATTCCTCATCTATGCCCCCTGAAACCCATAGCTCACACTTAGACCTACTACAGATGCTTACCATTCAATCCAATACCATACTCATGGGAGACTTTAACTACCCCTCTATGAACTGGGTATCCCACATGACCTCAGACTTACAGGACCCAAGATTCCTGGACTTTGTAAACACAGAACACCTGGGACCAGTTAGTCCATTTGCCCACTATGGGTGCAAATATTCTGGATCTGGTGATCACAAATATGGGAGAATGCTGATGGGCCTTTTGCACATCTGAAAAATCTACAGTATCAGAGCTACTTACTCTAGGGACTTAAACCTTGCTTGCTACATAAACAGGACATTTTGTAGGGGCAGGTATGTGTCTCAGAGAATTCCCCTTCCCTGGAACAGGGTTTTCATCCATGTGAACCACAGTTCTTCCCTAACCCCATTCAAGTGTAACCTAGACCAGTAGATGTAAATCAGAAAATCACCTCAGGTCTAGCACCAATGCATTTAATGCACCGAGGCAGTCTGTAAATCATACCCTAGCTTCCATGTACCCCTTAAAATAACCTGTAAGGCCCATAAAAACCTGTGTGATACATTTGGGATGCATGGGCTTGTAAACACTGCAGAGGTTGTTAACCTAGTGTGCACCTATGAACCTGTAATAAAACTTTTACCGATTTCACTTAATAGTGAACATATACAAATATTTATATCAGTCCATTTCTTAAATTATGCCACATCATTTTGCATACATTTGTTAATCTTTATTGTATCCAACATGGTATTTTCGGCCAATAGCTTACTTAATACACCTACCACCCTTATGTGAAATAATATTTATTATCACATCTCTTGAACTGCTCCTGTGGCTGAGATGCAGCCTTCAGTTTGGCATACAACCGTCATTTCCCATGCAGTCTTCACAGTTTAGCGTTATCCTGTAATAGCATCTTACTGAAAGTTCTGCACTTAACTAACATGGCAAATGAATGTTAAGTTTTAGTTCATGTGACCTTTATGAATGAATCAATGTGTCATTTCAATACCCAGTTCATTTAATCTATGGTCTCAAGAAATATTTGCCTGTCCCATCAAGCAGTTTTTAAAACATTTCTTTCATAGAACCGCCATACCAACTACTGTTGTTATTTGTTTATGTTTTTCCCCTGATGCCTAGATAAAGAGATGATTCAAATGTTTTTACATAAAGATTTCTTTGCCAGGCTGTTTCAGCCTTTGTATGTCACACATCTGCTCAGGAATGTTGGTGTATTATGCCATCTACTCTACTTCTGACTTTCACAACAGTGGCGGCTTCTTGTAAATTCATTTAATGAACCTGTTTTGTCTCTCATACATGAGAAAGCTGTTCAAGGAAATAACTTTAAAACATGGCCATATTCACATAATCATACAAGTGTAATTTCTTCAGTCGTCTTTTGTTAAGAATAATAACTGTCTGTTTGACTATTATTGTTCTGTGTAGGTCAGTGAAAACTTGTGGAAAACAGGTATTCTGCATACATGTCTACATGGATGCTTTTATGTGGCAGACGTGGGGAGGGTGTCTGTCTTTGTACTTTCAAACACCCACTACAGTGGAGAATATGTAATTTCTTCCAAGACACATTGACCCCTTGGAGTTAATGATCCTACATTAATGGGTGCAGGGCTATAGACTCCTCCATGGGATGATACATGTCGGGATGATACATGTCCACCACAGGTGTTTTACCTTTCAAACATTCATGTGTTTTGCACATCATACTTACAGTCTGTTGCTCTTCTACCTATGTATTCTTACCACCTGTAAAATCTTTTACTGATTTCTTGAAAATAGATGAAGGCATGCATTGTTTAACCAGGAGTAGTAGCTTGTTAATATCATTGTCAACTTATAGTCACAAAACACTTCCTCATTTTTTCCACTTGTTTGTGTTTAGTTTTAATACCAATTATCATCCTTTCTGATAGCCTTATATGCAGGAGTGGCCTTAGGTCAACTGGTGCCCTAGGCAAAAGGGCTCTACGGTGTTCCCCCACACCACTCGGTGCCCCCATCCTGGTCTACCTACACCAAATAAATACTGGAAAAGTGACCCTGCTACAGTGGTACCCTAGGCGGCCGCCTAGTTGGCCTATGCCTAAGGCTTATATGTTATGTGTGCCAGATGAGCAGCTGTAAAAAAACATGGTGACTGATAGCATTTTGTAGACTAGGCACAAATCACCCAACCAGACACAAATCATCCTAAGGGTATTTGTACATCATTGTGTATGTTGTGCTTGTGTATCAAGAAGATTTTAGTGTATCACTTTTGTTCAGTGAGCATCACCGAACATCATTTTGGTTAATTGCAGAACAATCTTTGTAGTACATATTACTTGATGGCTTGATTATTAATGATTTGTGTGTCATTTTTCATTAGTCAGCCAACAAGGTTATGAAATATTTTCTTTTTTCAGCTATCCTTGCATGTTTCTCAAGTCAACCTGAAAAGAAAAAAATGCAAACGCCTTTGTACATCTGTTTTATATTTTGCTAGGGTCTTCCTATCTGTGGCTCTTTGAATCTACTTGTGGACTTTTGCAGTGTTCCTTTAAGTCAATTTCAGATGGGACCCTGGAGACAGAACTGAATGAGACTAGAGTTTTCTTTAATAAACCTGTACAACAGTTCCCAGAGTGGGAGGAGCCAATGAAGTGCAGTGTGTAATTTGGATGGGTCGCTCTTCATCAAAATGTATCAATCTGCACCCCCACAAGAAAAGCTGGTATTATCATTAATTTGTGAGAGAACTCATATCACTCATATGAAGCTATCCTTGTGGTATACATGTCATACAAAGTGGAGATGGGAGTCTCTCAAAGTACCTAAACAAGCAAAAATTATACCCACAGCTTATTTCCCAGTGTACACACACACACACACACACACACACACACACACACACACACACACACACACACACACACACACACACACACACACACACACACACAGTAAAGTTGGTGAACACTTCCTCTGAACTTCTGGTAGCCTGCCAAGTCTTTGAAAGTGCTGTAAATTATGATTTAAAGAAAATAAGGCAGCTGATACACAAATCAATTTGGAATGTGAAAATCATGACAGGTTTTCAAATGGAGTTACATATAGTTCCCTTCAGCTTTTCTGCATAACTCTTTTATACAACCACATAAAAAGGTGGATTATTTCTGATTTGGTAAGTAATACTATTACTTCTCTGACTGAGTACTAAAATCATGGCTCTGCCCTTCAAATACTGGAGCATAAGTTCATATAATATAATAACAGTTTGACAGAAACTACACAACACAGAGTTGCTAATAAAGAATCTTTGTATAGGTTTAGTGAATTTAAAAGAATATTTGCATGGCTTAGTTCCGCGGTGGTGCAGCGGTAGCATTGTCACCTCACAGCAAGAGATTCTCCCATTCAATTCTCGGCTGGAGCGCCTTCTGTGTGGAGTCTGCATGTCCTCCCTGCAGTTGAGTGGTGTTCGAAAGACATGCGTGAATGGGCATGCCTTCGTTGAAGGTTGGTCGTTGAGCTGACACCTCTGCACCATGAAAATCTACTGACAATCATTAGCAGACCGAAGTTCCGCTGTGGCGACCCTTAACCGGGAAAAGCTGAAGAAACAACAACATTTGCATGGCTTAGTTCAAAGATTCACTGACATATGTACCTATAAATTGGTTAATAATCACAGGAAAGATCTGCTAAAGACAAATGTTTCAGAGAATTACTTACATAAAAAGACAGCTATGTTTATGTCTTTAACATTTTGTCACTTAACATTGGATTAAAGAAATGTCACTATTTTGTCATTTACTAATTAGAAATTATCACCATTTTGACATCAGAACAGAATTAAATGCTATTCATATAAGCAGTAACCCATAATAAGCTGTGGACTACTGCAGGTTTTATCCATCTCATGTTTGCTGTTGTAATGACACAGATGTTTGTTTCATCCCATGAGACATGCTTAAATCTTACTTGTCTCACAGCCTGGAGTGCCTGTTTACAACTGGCTTGCACTTTTAACATATTTTATAGAAGATGTTTCTGAATTGTTGGGCTTCTGCAATGTTTATTCATGTTATATGACAATATTTTATCAATAAGCTTACAGAAGTTCACAACACATTTACTCACTTAAGCATAAATACCACTTGGTCATACTTAAAGTTGTTGTTGTATCTTTCGGCTTTTCCCGGTTAGGGGTTGCCACAGCAGAACTCCGGTCTGTTAATGATTGGCAGCAGATTTTTACGTACCGAGTTGCCAGCCCTGACGTACAACCTTCAACGAAGGTATGCCCATTCACACATGTCTCCACACAGAAGACACTTTAGCTGAGAATCGAACAGGACAACGTCATTCTGTGAGGCGACAACGCTACCGCAGCACCACCACCAAGTTGTATTCTTAGTTATTGTATTTAGCATTTTGTCAACCAAACTGTTCCAGTACAACCCTCAAGATTCTTATACAAAGGAACTCCTGCAGCATAAGAAAATCAGCTGACTCGGTCACATAATATGCAAGTTGTAGATGATGGGATTAATTGGATTCATACCCTTGCTGCAAACTTTGTAGGTTAACAGGGAATATGACTATTATGTGCACTTTTAGTCATTCACAAAATATTTCAGAAGAAAAATGTTGCTTTCTCATTGTCAATGTTTTATGACATTGGAAATTACTTTGTAGCACATGTACTTTCTTTTTGGCTGACATGACTCAGTGAAGAGGGAGACAGAGTTTTATGCTTTTTTTTTACTTTTTTGTCCCCCCCCACATTTTTTTTACCTTTTTGTTAGTATGCATAGAGTTCAGGGTGTGATGGCAGGTCCACTACATTGCAGGATAGTTGTCTTGTCTCCTTGTAAAAACTGTGATTTTAGAATGTTTGACATATCTCTCAACTGTCCAGATTTTCCAGAATGTCCAGCTTTTTGCCTCATATTTTTGGTGTGTTCTTCATAAAATTTTGTTTTTCAAGCAAATTGATGGCAAATTGGGCATTTGCGTTTCAGACGTCATTGTTTGTGTCTTTCGGCTTTTCCCGGTTAGGGGTCGCCACAGCGGAACCCCGGTCCGCTAATGATTGGCAGTAGATTTTTACGTGCTGGCTTGCCGGGCCTAACACACAACCTTCAATGAAGGAACGCCAATTTACGCATATCGCCACACAGAAGATGCTCTAACTGAGAATCGAATGGGCAATGTCTAACTGTGAGGCGACAACGCTATCGCAGCACCACCACCGCAGTCTATACCCTTCAGAAAAATTCATGCTAATGTAAAACCTGTTATTCTTTTAACTTTCTAAGTTTGTAAGGAATATTTAAAAACTGTCCCTATTTTTTGGCTGTTGTCCCCCATTGTTTATGGCTTTGTCCAGATTTCTTGCTCTAACAGATTGTGAGGTATGATGTTTGATGATTTTTTTTAATAATTAATCAAAGTTTTTCTCACAAGCATGGCTGAATAATTTGGTATGCCATCTCTTGGATGTTTAGTAACAACCTTGTTGTTAGGCACTTTATGTCATTTAAAATCATGCACATTTAAATATAAACATTGTTCTGCATGCATGCTAGTCAAATCAATGTAACTCTGAAAGGGAATTTCAAAATGTCATCTTATAATAAGTATGTTAATATGCAATATATAGACAACTTCTAAATAAATGTTTCAAGAAATAATCAAACAGCATATAAAGAACTGTTTTGAAAATGGCACTATTTCCATTTCACTTACAAGTCACTGAATAGAACTGAATGATTGTTCAGTCAAGAAATAATGGAGAACTTGCAGGAGATTTAAGTTCTGGAAGCATGACGTGATTATTTTGCAGTGATTCATTTGGACGTGGCATGATTGTTTTCTGGAACATATTTTGTAGTGATTCATTTGGACGTGGTGTGATTGTTTTCTGGAACATATTTTGTAGTGATTCATTTGAACGTGGCATGATTGTTTTCTGGAACATATTTTGTAGTGATTCATTTGAACATGGCATGATTGTTTTCTGGAACATATTTTGTAGTGATTCATTTGAACATGGCATGATTGTTTTCTGGAACATATTTTGCAGTGATTCATTTGAACATGGCATGATTGTTTTCTGGAACATATTTTGCAGTTATTCATTTGGATATGGCATGATTGTTTTCTGGAACACATTTTACAGTGATTTACTTGGACGTGGCATGATTGTTTTCTGGAAGATATTTTGCAGTTATTAATTTGGATATGGCATGATTGCTTTCTGGAACATATTTTATGATGATTTATTTGGATGTGGCATGATTGTTTTCTGGAACATATTTTACAGTGATTTATTTGAACGTGACATGATTTTTTCTGGGACATATTTTCCAGTGATTCATTTACACATGGCATGATTTTTTCTGGGACATATTTTCCAGTGATCCATTTAGACATGGCATGATTGTTTTCTGGGACATATTTTCCAGTGATTCATTTGGACATGGCATGATTGTTTTCTGGGACATATTTTCCAGTGATTCATTTAGACATGGCATGATTGTTTTCTGGGACATATTTTCCAGTGATTCATTTGGATATGGCATGATTGTTTTCTGGAACATATTTTGCAATGATTCATTTGGACATGGCATGATTGTTTTCTGGGACATATTTTCCAGTGATTCATTACAAGATATGCACTCATTTTGTCAGTTTCATCCCCTTAACAGCAGAAATATTAATTTTTGTACCTGGAAAATGTTTTGGCTGATCAGCTGGATGCCCTTTTTTCTTATTTTATGTACTTTATGAGATATGCAATGCTAACATTGTTGATAAAAACAGTAATTTTTTTCACATCCACTTCATGACTCACTAAGCTCTCCAATGTAGCATCTTAATACATACATAGACAATTCTAGTGTATCATTAGTGCACACATAAAATCTGTTAAGCTTTTCTCCCTGGCCTCTGCTTTAAGTGGACTTCATTCAATTCAGCTAAGGCAGAAAAAACATGCATAAATAAATAAATAAGTAAATAAATACAACTTGGCATCTACTGCATTATCATGTGGGCTTTCATTATTTCATTTCCATCCATTCAATGTTGTTGTGTTGCATCTGACTCCTGTAGTGACTCCATGAAAAGCTATCGCCAGCCATACAGTTTACTAGGCAAGTAGGTAATGGTTGTAGATTGCTAGGCCTTTCTTCTATATCACACTCACCTATGACATGTTTTTGGGATGTGTAAGGAAACCAGAGTATGCAGAGAAAACTCACAGAAAAGCAGGGAGGACATGCAGACTTCACACAGGAGGCATCCAGCCAAAAAAATAAACATGCACACCTGTTGCTGTGAAGATACTAAGATTAACTTTTGTGTCACCCCTCCTTAAACTCATAATTGTGTATTTTTCTTAAGTAACTGTCAATGAAGCATTTATAAGCAGAGTTTTTTTTCTTTTCTTTTTTTTTTTCTTTTTCTTTTACATTTGGGGAAATCATGCACTGCAAACATAGTTGACATGATTCATATTGTGCTTGATCTCTTCTGATCTAAATAATTACAGCATAATTTGGTCCATACCTCTCAACTATCCAGATTTTCACAGAATGTCCAGATTTTTGCTTCATAATTTTGGTCTGTTTCTCATAAAATTCTGGTTTTAGGACAAATCAATAGCAAATCATTGAGGACTGAAGTCAGAAAATAATGGCACACATTTGAGTTTCAGACTTATCCTTCAAAAATTCACATTAATGTGCAACTTGTTCCTCTATTGCCTTTCTAAGTTTGTAAAAGTAACATTTAAAAAGTGTGCCTATTTTGGACCTTTGTCCCCCATTATGTGTGCCTTTGAACAGATTTCTTCCTCTATGAGGTTGAGTGGTATGATTGGGTGCCATTTATTGCAGAAAACTGCATGTCCTGTTTTGCAAGTCTTTCTCACTCAAGGACTGTTGCTAGCACATGAAAGCATTCATTCTAAGATGCAGATATAAAACTATATGTTTTAAGGAGTGCATATACAGCCCCTAACAAAAAGTGATTACTGTTTTGCCCAGGACTGTATTTTCTCCCCAAGATAAGATAAAATCGTTTTGGGGGAACAGTATCTGTGAAAACACAGTTTGTTGTTTCGTGGCTTATCAAACTGCTCCTCCACTCACATCTCCCTTAGGCCATGTTCTGAAAATCCAGAAATTAATTTCAGTCAAAGTAAATTACTTCAGTATTAAATACTATTACTTTAATATCGTTTTACAAGACTACAAAGGAATTATTTTTGAATGCATTTCCTTGTATTGCATTGTCATTTTCATTGCTTCAATAAAAAATAACATGCATTTTTGCTGCTATCTTAATGAAAATGCAATCAGCTTTAAATAGTTTATATATTATGCCCATTCAGTCAGCATTTTACAAACACTTAAACAAATGATTGCGAGCAAGAAGCTGTTAGTCAAATGTCACAGCAGCCAGTAAGGGAGATCCAGAAAGCCTAACCACCTTTCTGAACAGATGATAACATTCTGAATGAAAAGTGGTTGCTTAGCAGTAGAGCTTTTAGAATTAAAGTGCTACAGACGTTCTTAATACCGAAGGCTTGATTCATCAATTTTCACAGCTTAGTAGTACGTAGTACACAAGGGACCTAGTATAATGAAATGCAGCTGGAGATGTTGGCTTCCTGGGCGACACTATTAAAAATATTTATGTTATGCCAGCAGGTACAGCATGTTTTATGAGAACAAGAGGAAAGTGCCTGCTCCCATTCTTAGCATTCTGAAAGATTATTTGATGACGTGCATGGACTTAATGTTTTAGCAAGCCATATTTAACTCATTTTTACATTCAGACCTTTGTACCACTGAGTATTCCTTCTGGTTCACAGTGACGGGCTGCATGCTTAATGCTTATATAGTCATACTTAGTTGTCATTGCATCATTTCAAATGTAACACCTGTCAGTACTGAACAGGGATTTAAAACTATATGCTCCTACTTTTACGGCAGTTATGGGTTTGATCCCTACAGTGTTCTATTTGCCTACAGTGCAATTCTGAGCAAATCCCAGGCATTGTGCCAGAGTCACCCTTGAAGATGGGCTGTGTTAAATGGGCTTAACCTGTTAGCAAAATGTTTTTGAATATATAACGTGAGATTAATGATTATAATTTCCTCAGTTTTATTTGGCATGTTAACTTGGAAAGATAGAAGGAAAAAAGGCCCTTGTTTAAAATAACCGAGTGACTGTGCAGTACCTATTTCAAAAGATTTATTCAGCTACTGAAGACAGCTAACACAAATGTTGTTAATAGAAGTATTTTTACAATCTGACATTCTCATTTACTTTCATATACAATGCTGCTCAGATGTTGGTGTGTACTGTATCTTTCCAAATTTGACAGTTTGGCATAAAAACAAGTACAGCTTATGCCAACAGGAGTGCAGCATGTTATTTTAAACATGTGAACACTCACAGAATTAACAGATTAAATTTGTTAAACAGAATGACAAATGCTGTGTTACTGTTACTTCCTCTTAGACACATTAATTTCCTGTACTTCATGCCACTGTAGTTTTCTATATCCAATTTATGACTGTAGCGGATCTTCTAAATCTGACAACACACATACAACCTCATTTTGCTGTGAGGCTACCTCTCCACATATCATTCTGAAAATGCACAGTAGGAGTACAATTCAGAAAATAACATACAGCAAGCCACATAAATGACAATAGGGTTAAGCACTTATTTGTTTACTGGAAGCCAGCTTTAATGTTATTTAAATGCACTTAAGATTGTCATGTCATGCATAACTCAGTATGGCCCTAAGAATGTTTTGCAATGCTAATTTGCCCATGATTTTAAAAATAATGTAGAACAAGTCCCATGAAGTAGATAACACTAAAGAAAGTGTAACACAGTTTATGTCATCTTACCATAAAGCAGAGCATTAGCAGGTAGAATGCATAAAAAATAAGTAAATCAGTACCTACCTAGAGGGAGCACAAGGAAAAATGGAAACCAGCAGACAATAAATACCCCTACAACTATAGCTAGTGTCTTGGCAGCTTTTTTCTCTCTGGAGAATTTCAAGAGTCTCACAGAGAGGGAACTTCTAAAGTGATGCCCTTTAGTCCTGGAACTAGCAGAAACTTCTTCCAGGACACTTCTGCAATGCACCCGGAGAACTACTTCCATAGATTTATTTCTTTCTGTCATAACCCCGGCTTCGAGGTTCTTTGTTGTTCTTCTGGCCACGATATAAATCCTGAAATACATAACCAGGATGACCATCATGGGCAAATAAAATGAAAAAAGAGAGGAGAATAGGGCATAGCCTGGTTCCTCTGTGATGCTGCAAATGCCTTCATCCAATGGTGGGGGCTCTTTCCAGCCTAGTAAAGGTCCAATTGAAATTATCATGGAGGACAACCAAATTACTATAAGAATAATCACAGCTTTTTTTTCAGTCATTATCGTTGGGTATTTCAGGGAATATTTCACTCCAATGTATCTGTCTATTGAAATGATGCATAAACTCAGTATAGAAGCAGTGCAACATAAGACATCCACTGCAGCCCAGATATTGCAAAAAATGCGTCCAAACACCCAAACGTTTAATACCTCAAGGGATGCAGAGAAGGGTAACACAGTAGTACTCAGCAATAAATCTGCTATAGCAAGATTAGTAATGAAATAATTAGTCACTGTCTGAAGGTGCCTGTTGCAAGCCACAGAAAGAATAACTAGGATGTTCCCCATAATAGCAAATAAAATAAGCACTGCAAGAAAGGTTCCCACACCTATTGACTGTGCGTCCAGTGCAAATTTCAAGTTTGTACTGTTGGTATCATTCTCAGACCTACTAGTCAGTAATGTCTGACTAAGGTTCTGTTCTGTCTTATTTCCACAGAAGCTGTCATTTATGAAATGCGAAAATAACATCTTAAACATCTGTGGTCTCCATGAAGAAGCATTTAGAATCGCTCAGGAGAGTAACTGTGATTACTTTCTTCACTTTGAACAAGCTAAGCTGGCATCCAGAGCAGGGCAGTCACTGAGGAGAGTGAAACTCTCAACACAAATCATTTTGAGTAGATGTGTGTGATAAAGCTCAGGCCATTGAAGAAAACAGTTCATTTTGTAGCTTGTCTATAAACAAGCAGATGTTCCGATTCACTTGAAATCAAGTCCTAGCATTTCTCTGATTTTGGTTCTGATTCTTCATTTCTGGAAATGGTCCTTTGTACATATCCAGGCTACAACTGACTTTTTGGTTTTGATTTCTTTAGAGATTCCTTCTTATCAGAAGAAAAGAGCCACTGTGCATATTCCACATATTGACAGGGTTAATCTTCCAAGAAAAAATATGCACATATACTTTGCTCCTTCAAGATCTCTGCACAGCACTGTGAAAAACTGAAGAAGGAAACATAGCTCTGGGATACATAACGGCCCGAGAGGTCTCCTCCTACTACTTTAGTCTAAAGGCTGCAGTTATAAATATGACCACAAGAGGGAAGCAGTTACACAGACTGTTATGTTTCCTAACTGCATTAAAAACTTTCAACTCTGAGCAGGTCTAAGTTTAAAGAAACAAATTTGAGTTGCTTTCTAGTTAGAAGATACAAACCAGATTAAGAACATGACGTGCTGCATTTCTGTCAGCTTAAATGAGACTGAAAAGAAGTCATTGCACACACACACACACACACACACACACACACACACACACACACACACACACACACACACACATATTTTAAAGTATCACTGGACTTTGAAGTGATATAATTGCAGACCAGTGGCAGGCTTTTTAAAATTAAATTTGTTTCTTATAGTTTGCAGCACATTAGACTAAGCCTAAATTCAACCTGTATTGTGAGTTTCACTGCCTCTCTCACTGTCCTTTCCATCTCTGACCCCTTCGCATTACATAATACTTATGTAGTCACTTTTTATCTTATGTGCCCATTGTTTAAATTCACATGCTGACTTTTTTTAATTATTTGCAAGCATACTCACAATTCAGTGAACTTAGTTGCTGTGTACTCCCTGAAAATACAATGGCTAAATTCTGGTAAATATTTACAAGGCAATAACATTTATCTGTTTTTTATCTTGAGTTTCAAATGAAACTATAGTCTGTGCACACTGTGTAGTTTTTTGTGAACCCATTAGATGACTGGAATTCCTCTAACCTTCACCTAAGCCGCCATTTCTTTCCTGCTTAATATGTTGCAGTCTCACAGCTTTCAAGTGAAATCTAAAGGGCAGGCTTTTTAAACTTCCCATCCCACACATCTATGAAAAAAAACTCAAGATGTGACTCCAGTCTTCTGATTTCTATTGCTTAACTCTTCCCAAAATCCAGTGTTCATCAGACATTTGACCTGTACATCTGTAATTTTTTTCTAAGAACATCCTCTAACAAATACGTTTGCCTTTGTAACTAATTACATAACTTCTACAGGTCAAAATAATAACATGTTAACATATTTCCCAAAAAAATTAGAGCATTCTTCCTGAATTACATAAAACTGTACTCAGGGAATTGCAAACAGATGTTTGTTTTAATGTGTTTTATGGGAAAGTGTGATTCCCCCCATGCATCCTTGTGCGGGCGGGTGCTGCGTCCCCAAAGTTACTGCTATTTTGTATGATCATGTTAAGGTCTCTATTACTCTAATAAAAGACAAATACTTGTTAAAACAAAAAAACAAAAACAAAAAAAAAATATATATATATATATATATATATATATATATATATATATATATACATATATACACACATTAAAGCATATGAATTTCTGTTTTTCAAAATGCAGTGCTTGAATTTGTATGATTAGATCACTTGTGGGTTGACAGAAATAATGGAACGTAAAATATTTTTAATGGAAGTCTCTAGAACAGAGGTTGGCAACCTATGGCAAGTGTGCCAATTGGGGCATGTGGAGAGATTTTCAATGGTACTCTGACTGTGTGTGTGTGTGTGAGAGATCGGAGAGACAGTGAGTGAGTGAATGCATGCATGAAAGATGAAGAGACTATGTGGGTGTGATCGGAGTGAGTGAGTAAGTGAATGCATGCATGAAAGATGAAGAGACTGTGTGGTTGTGCAATCAGAGTGAGTGACTGGCTGAATGCATGTATGAAAGATGAAGAGACTGTGTGGGTGTGTGATCGGAGTGAGTGAGCAAGTGAATGCATGCATGAAAGAGGAAGAAACTGTGTGGGTGTGTGATCGGAGTGAGTGAGTAAGTGAATGCATGCATGAAAGAGGAAGAAACTGTGTGGGTGTGTGATCAGAGTGAGTGAGTGAATGTATGAATGAAAGATGAAGAGACGGTGTGGGTGTGCAATCAGAGTGAGTGAGTGAGTGAGTGAATGCATGCATGAAAGAGGAAGAGAGTGTGTGGTTGTGCGATCAGAGTGAGTGACTGGGTGAATGCATGTATGAAAGAGGAAGAGACCGCATGGATGTGTGATCGGAGTGAGTGAGTGAGTGAGTGAGTGAGTGAGTGAGTGAGTGAGTGAATGCATGCATGAAAGAGGAAGAGACTGTGTGGGTCTGTGATCAGAGTGAGTGAGTGAATGCATGCATGAAAGAGGAAGAGACTGTATGGGAGTGCGATCAGAGTGAGTGAGTGAATGTATGTTTGAAAGATGAAGAGACTGTGTGTGTAAGAGAGAGATAGGAGAGAGAGTGATCGTAACCATAGGTTTCAACCTTAGAAGTAGAAATCTGGACAAAGCAAGTGGGTCAAAACCTGAAAATAGGGGCAATTTTTAAATATTGCTCTTACAAACTTAGAAAGTTGATAGAATAACAAGTTTTGCATTAAGGTGAGTTTTCTGAAGGGTATAAAGTCTGAAACTCAAATGTCTCATTATTTTCTAACTTCACTCATTAATGATTTGCCACCTATTTGCCAGAAAACCTCAATTTTTAGAAAAATGGAGCAAAACCGTTGAATACTCAACAAGAGGAGAATAGTTATTTAATCATGTACTGGAAACATGTTAATGTGATAGAAAAGGCCTTTTTTTGTCATTGCTTGGCAATGCTTGAATGTTTGGCACACACTGACTGACTTTGCAACATTACTTCGGCACAACACTACTAAAAGGTTGCTGACCCCTGCTCTAAAACATGTATACACATTTATTTTAGTTATACAGCTAAATGTCTGTTATTGTGAAAAGTAGAATTATGCAGGAAAAACAAGGTCCTGTTTGGTAACAATCAGACAAAAAAAAACAAACAAAAAAAAAAAACAATCAATGATGAACTATTGATTCATATAGACAAGTTAATCATGTACATTGAGTTAATTCTTTAGGTACTGCAATGTGGGGGAAGTTGTCCAGAAAACACTGATGACTGCACCTAATTATTAGCATTTTCTATTAATAAACAAGCTTTAAAACAAACTGTTAAACATTAATTCTGCACCCCGTCATACATATCGCATTTGTGCAGGATATCTTGGAAAGGAGTAGGATCTATTATCTGGCTGTCTGCTTTTTGTCAGTTTGTTTGTAAGACGTAGTGGGTTGGGTGTTGGGTGGGCGTGTCAGTGGAGAAACATATTAACCTTTACTGACAACTGTTTATCGCACATTTTCAGCCAAATGAGATTTGAACAATTTTTGCATGTTTAGTACTCTACAAAAATGCAAACTCATTCTCAGATTTTGTGTTCACTTGAAAAATAACGTTTTCACTCTTCGTGATGAAGAGAACAGCTGTGCTTTGCTGCACTTACGTTTTGAAAATCTTACTGGGATGTCTTTCAATTTCTTTAACAACTTGGAAAAATAGTTCCAGGGAGCTGAGTGTTATTCCATTTCTTTCTACAC
This sequence comes from Protopterus annectens, assembly GCF_019279795.1. Lineage (NCBI taxonomy): Eukaryota > Metazoa > Chordata > Ceratodontiformes > Protopteridae > Protopterus > Protopterus annectens. The sequence goes on along the minus strand of NC_056729.1, from coordinate 26,035,862 downwards.
AGCCCTCATTATCTCCTTTATAAAGATAATATGATATGGAGCACAACCAGTTACAGTGGCAATGCACAAATGCAGAAAAGTCTTCCTATTTCAGCCATGATTTATGAATGTTGACTGGCCTTTCTGGCTATATTTACCCACAACATTGTAGTGGAATTATGGATGATGCCCAGTTATCAGGCCTTTTGGCCTGCATTGGAATCCAGGTTTTTGCTAAAATATTATTTTATTTGAATGCTAGCAATCAGGAAAGGCACAATATGTGAAAGAGCCTTTTCAGGCAGGCACACATTGAATGATTCCACAGTTGAGAACTGCAACTTTTATATAGCAAAAATATATATGCTGCATACAAACTATTTTCACTGAATCTACTAAAGAAGACTGTGTAAGTCATTGTTTGCATAAACATGACACAAAGAAATAAAACCTTTATTGATATTTATCGACATTGCGTTACAGAGGTGAGATGGTATAAAATGGATTTAAAAAAGGGATTTGCAGTTGGTGATTTTTTTTTCTTGTGTGTGTGCATGTATGTATGTGTGTGTGAGAGAGAGTGAGAGAGTAGAGATCAGAGAGACTAAGATTGGTGAGATAATTATACTTTATATTGTTACTTAGGATTACAAATATTGCAGTAAGTAGTTGTTCTAGGAATACAATCATAATGCTTTTGAAAAGGTTTGTGACCATCTTGATCTACAGTGAAGTCTATCTTGTCACTAGTGACAATGGCATTAGTTCATGTATTCAGAAGATTGTAACTATAACTTGTTGTAGCATTAGGTTGGGAAACTGGTGAAACAAATTACAATCTAGGTAAGTTTGTCTCAACAGTGTTTTCAAAATTGTCACCATGTTTATCAAAAGAAATCAGTAGTTAAGGGGCAGATGGTGCAATTGTCTAGGGTTATTACTGAACAGGAGACCTTTGTGAAAGAAATCCATCAGCTTATTTGTATGTTTTTGAACAGAGGCTACCTAATTGAGTTACTTCATAAAATTAGGATCAGGTGATGAATTTATGTAATGATCGTTTTCCGCAAATTTTAAATAGGCCTTCAAAGGGTGTTAGCAATGTAACCCTCAAAATCATAAACAAAAAGTTAGACAATACATCAACTTCTTTTCCAGCAAGTGACCCATTGTGTCACTTCCTTTCAGTATAGATGTAAATAAATATGTCAACATTGTTAGATTAAATTGGGATGTTATACTTCTATCAGAACTGAAATAAATTGTAGGAGTAACCCCTTGATAGTTTATAGCAAAGGCAAAACATCAGGTGCCTGATTGAAAAGGATATTAGTAGATGGAAGACAGAATACACCAAAGGTATTGTGTCTAAGTGTGGATGCTGTTAAATTTGTAGGTACGTGCATGAGGTACCATACAATTTGCTGTCAGCTTCAAAGGAACCATATCTTGTTCAGGGAAATGCAATTGTAACACCTCTAATGTGATTTATTTAGCTTCTTGCATTTCCTGTAACTGTTTCTATGTAGGGAAGACTAACAAGAAGCTGAAAGATAGGGTTCGTGAACACCTTTATGATATAAAAAAATGTAATATCACTAACAGCCTGTATAGACACACTACCAATTGCTCTAACTTTAAGAAATTTGTATTTTTCATTATTGACTGTATTATTGTAGAACCATTTAAGGGTGATTTAGATTTGCTATTAGAGTATAAGGAACTCACTTGGCAAGTGAGGCTTAATGCCTTAGTATCCCGATGAATAAATTATATTATTTCTTTAATCTGTTTGTTGAAGAAGAGAGCACAAGTTTTATGAATTATTAATATCAGTAAAAAAAAACACACTTCTGGATCACAAGTATCCAAATCGAAGTCTCCACAAAAAACAAAAACAAATGAAGCAGCACAACTGGATAGAAAGATTTTCTTTTTACTGGATTCTGGTACCTCGGCCTTTGTTTTTGTTTTTTTTTTTTTTTTTTAATTAATATCAGTAGTCATGCAATATTTTTAATAGTTATTCATTTATATACTATAGATCTGTTTGGGAAATGAGTGTGTTCATTTTTATATTTTTATCAAATGTATTTATTATACTTATTATTTGTTTATCAATTATTATTCATTTTTTAAATAATATGCATAATATAGATAATGCAAGTTATATATATTCAATATGGTTTTATGACTTGAGCAAAGGCTAGAGTAAGTCACTTGACATGGGTACCTGCATTTTTAAATTTTAAATTTCAAGTCAGTTTAATGAATTGTCTTATATCATTGGTGGGTTAAGGATATTTAAACTTCCTGAACTTATAAATGGTAACCCTAATTAATTCTGGTTATATGGAATAAAGACGAAAGCGCTCACGTGTGTCACCTGGTTTTATTCTTTTGATCAAATAAAGTATTTAGTTCTTGGTTGATTTTTTTTTTTTTTTGTAAGCTTTTGTTTGTGTTTTGTTGAAAAACAATGAACATATCATAATTAAAATAAGTAGACATTTAAGCAGCAGAAATTAAGATGGCAGCAAAACTCAAACTGACAAAAAGAGGGTACTGGAAAAGAGCTTGATTGTTGTACAGCATTGTAAAACTGTTACACAATAATGTTTACAAACAGAATAAAAGTTAACAGAAACAAGCAGGGTAATAGTTGCAGACATTCCTCTTAGCTGTCCAGATTTTTCAGAATATCCAGATTTTTAGTCATATTTTGGTATGTTCCTCATCAAAAATATAGTTTTCTGGCAAATCAGTGAGGGTTAAATTCACTAAATAATTACAGATATTTGAGTGTCAGATTTCATATGCTTAAAAATGCATGGTAACACAAAATCACTTATCCTAGCAATTTTCTAAGTTTATAATATTTAAAAACTGTCCCCTCATTATTTTAGGCTTTGTCTAGATTTCTTGTGCTAAGAGATTGAGATGTATGACTGCAGAGACTGTACTATTCAAGGTGCATTTAATAACTATACCTATATACGATCTCCTAATTCATTGAGAGGTAATGGTGCAAGAAGATGATAATACATATTGTTGAGATTTTTGTATGAATGCATAGACACATAGTACAGACAGACAAATAATGTGGTTAATAAGAAGAATGTCTGATAGCCTCAATTTTCCTTAGGTGACTCGTACAGAATGGATATTAAAGAATGATTCATGAAAGAAGACTTGAGTTCAAAAAGTCTTAGCCTTGGATCAGACAAATTACATCATGAACAAAATAAGCAGCAATATAAGAAAGGTACTGGCTACTAGCAAGTTCAATGTAAACTTGGCAATTACTGGAATACTACCCAGATCTGAGGGCAGTACTTGGGTAAAAGATCAAAACATTCAATGTATACCTAGAAAAGCTGGTTAGAAAGAGAACAAGAGAAAAAGGGAGAAAGGGGTGGGTAGGCAGATGTTGACTATATTAACAGCTGACTTCTTGTCTGAGTTAAATAAGTACACAAATAATGGAATGCACCTGCGCATGGAAAAGAGATGATATTAATTAAGCAATAGCCCACATCTGGGTGTGGGTAATGCTGGATTTAAAAAGTCAAACCAACACCACAAACTGTAGAAAAACAAAAAAATGCAGGACAAAGCACTTCAAAACTCAACAATCTTCAGCTATTCAGCCCTTTAATAGAAAAACAAAACACAGTGCCACACTGAGGAAATAAAGTAAAGCACCTTTCGTCTGGTGCAATGACCAAACTTCCTCAGACAAAAAACAGCCGGCACAAAAACAGCTTTATATCCTCACAAGAACACTCCTCCCCACCCCTTAATTAAACAATTAACCAATACAACACAAAGGCAATTAATCATATACATGAATTGCAACTTAAAATACTAAAATAGAATTAATTTAGTTCTTGCTAGTACTAAAAGCAACAGGCACATCTATAATCATAAATAACAACTGTAAAATTTAAAATATAAAATAGAAACAACTACAAAAGTAAAACATCATAGTAAATACTTTAAAAATAATAATGAATCAGAAATTAAACATTTTACAAATGTAAATGTAATTAAATGTTACAGTTGTTATTTATGATTATATATGTGCCTGTTGCTTTTAGTACTAGCAAGAACTAAATGAATTTTATTTTAGTGTTTCAAGTTGCAATTCGTGTATATTATTAACTGATTTTGTGTTGTATTGGTTAATTGTTTAATTAAGGGCTGTAGGGAGGAGTGTTCTTGTGAGGATGTAAACCTAACTGTTTTTGTGCCTGCTGTTTTTTGTCTGAAGAAGTTTGGTCATTGCACCAGACGAAAGGTGCTTTACTTCATTTCCTCAGTGTGGCACTGTGTTTTGTTTTTCTATTAAAGGGCTGAATAGCTGAAGATTCTTGAGTTTTGAAATGCTTTGTCCTGCATTTTTTGTTTTTAATGCTGGATTTACCCACAGTTGGTGTGGTTTGGTCATGAGGGTGAAGCCCTCATGACCAAACAAAGACAATCGTGGGTAAATCCAGCATTGCCCAAACCCAGACGTGGGTTATTGCTTTTATGCAATGACATTATTTAAGAAAAAAATACTTACTTTTCTTAAATAATGTCTTTTGTATAATGCCTCCGTGCTGCCCTTCCATGTTTTTTGGCTATCCTGGGGCTTTTTCTGATGTACTGCGCATTCATATGGGACTTGTATTCCCACAGTTACACAGTACATCAGAGCTGTGCAGAGGAAGCAAGGGAGAAAGGAAGATCTCTGTTGCTTTTTTTTTTTTTTAATTCAAAATAAAAAAAAAGTAAAAAAAAAAAGAAATTAGGAGACGTTTTACTTTTGGGAGAGTTGGGACAGACAAAATAAAAGGACAATCAGGTATGTTTCTTTAATTTTGCAGAACTTACCTGATTATCCTTTTATTTTTGTCTGTGCTGTTTTATTTGTTTTAAGTCTCCCAGTTTCTTTTTTTATTAAAAAAAAAAAAAAAAGTAAAAACATTACGATAAATACTAACAGGAAAAAGTCCGGGTGACTGAACCTTTTCCCATTGGTATAGTCTCTGATTTACAATGGGCACGCTGGTTGGGCTGGCCAATCAGCATGCTCATTTTTTAATATTAATTGCTATTCTTTGTATAATATACAATGTTAGTATAAATAGTAGTAATTAAGTCTTAGAAAAAGACAGGTAAGAACCATATTATATATGAAGGATAAAACAACTGTACTAAAAATATTTTACAAATATGGTCTGATTACAAGAAGTAAACCAACAATTTGAAAAGTAGCCAGAACAAATTTAAAGGAAATGAATGTTGGATATGGAACGTGTTTTAACTGATATTACTACTATATGTTGGGAGATGTCACTGGGGAATTGTATTTGTACTTGATAATGAAAACTGTAGTGTAAGAAAGATAAAATTGACTATGAGCACATTAAAACATTCAAGTCATCATATTTGAACAAACTAATTTTCACTGATTGCATCTCATAAAACAACAGACACATTTATAATGCAAACAGAACACTCTTCTAAGAGAAATGACAATGGATAAGACATTTGAAAAAGATAGAAATCTCTCTTAAAAATCACACGAGCCCATATTACTTCAAATTATTTAAGAAGGAAGGGCAGAGCCTAGATGGCCAACTGAGAGCAGTGAATTTTGTGAGCTCAATAAACTAGTATAATAATACAGGACAATTTTATTATTTTCAAGTTTAAAATGTCAGAAATCTATATACTACTAAACTATATAACTATCAATTTTGGTGGAGATATACAAACATTTTTCTCTCAAGTAACTTGGAGATATATTGAGTCACTGAATATTGACAACTTAAGGAATTCTCATCCAGATGCTGCTTTGAAAAAAGAACTGCAATTGATGCCATCTACCTTACAGGAACTATCTTTGAAGATGGATGGCTTTAAAATGACTTAGAAAAATACAAATTAAATTCTCAAAAATAGACTGATACTCTTAAAGGAACTATTACGACAACACCATACAAAAATAGCAAATATAGGGACTTCTCCAAATGACATTGAAGGAAGACTCAAAGAGGAAGAATTCCAAAAGGAATTCCTGCTTAAACAGAATACATGGCTACTTAACAAAATAGATGACTTAGAAAACAGGGAAAGGAGAAACACCATAAGGATATTTGGTCTGCCTGAGAACACTGAAGGAGAAGACATTATTTCATTCTTAACAACCTGTATTCCTGATTTTTTAGACTTGAGAGAGGGACTTTCATTTGAGATTGAAAGGGCACATAGAGCACTGAGGAAACCTGTTTCTAACTGAACAAATACTCCACCTAGATCCATAGTTATAATTTTTTTTTCATTTCTGGACAAGGAACTAATATTAAAATCTGCTTGGAGAAAATTATGTTAAAATACAATCAAAGCCTGATGAGGTTTGACAATGATAATTCTTCCAGAGTTATACAACAAAGGAAAAAAGTCTGGCTAATAATAAAACTGTTGAAACAAAACAACATTAAAGCACAGCCAGCCTTTCTAGCCAAGATAAAAATATTTTTTGCCAATGAGATGAGAACCTTTAATGACTTAAAAGAACCTACTATACTCATCAAAAACAACAACATAGTGTCTATCCCAGAAGAAATGGAATGGATGGCCCCTACTCTTAAAAGAATAAAATAAACAAATCATTGGACTGATGCTAGAAAGAAGAAACAAAAAAAATGATTCCAAGATAGCTGTCCCAAAAAATAACTCTTACAACTACATCTCTTAAAGTATCAACTGATATGGTACATCACTTGTCATCGGTTTTTATTTAAAAAAAAAGGAGGGTTTCTTAAACAACTGAGAAACAGTAATGATTGATTCAGAATGTTCAAAGAGTCCAGTAATTCTTCACAAACAAAGGTAGGTAAAGATGGGTTACTATTTACATTATATATAAGCCAAACAAAGCGACATATAATATAAACATAGAAGTTTCTATTCCCCTACTTGAACCGAATGAATACTTATCTTGTTCATTTTTCATTGTTTTTACTTATAATAATTTAAGTAATTAATTAACTTATTCAACAAGGTACCATTCATCAGAGTTCAGACTCAAATGTAACAAATTAACATCATATATATAATAGCAGTAACAGTACACTGTTTAAAAAAATGCTGTCATGGAGACTAATGCCTTCTTCAATTAAAGTATGCTTTAGAAATGTCATGTATATCCTGGTTGAATAATAGTAGCAAACTCTTAGTACAAATGTCATCATTATTCTGTCTAAATATATATATATATATATATATATATATATATATATATATATATATATATAAATAAAATAAAAGGGTTGTTTTAAACCACATGTACACATATTGATGGAGTCACAACACTTTGTTTAGCTGATTAAATTGATTCTTGATAAATAAATAAATAAATAATAAGCAAAATTTTATATTTAAAATGTATTTTGGTCCAAACACATTAAGGACTCACATAAGAGTGCAAGTCTGAGATATTGTGAAAGACTAAGAACACTTGGTTTTGTGCGGAACCCTTTGCAGTGGTCTGTGAGGTAAGCTTGCTCAGACATGTTGGGCATATGGGGATAGCTGATTCTAGGTATGTTTGGGGTTGCCAAGAAGTGCTAGAGAGTCATCAAATTTCCTTCATGGAAATATCTGTGGGAATGGAAGATGTGTTGAGTGGTTCACTGCCAGTGACCACTGCATGGAACAGGCTGGTAAAATGGAACAGGGCAAATATTTGTTTGGATATTTTAAGAACAGCTGGAAACACACCACATGAACTACTGAATGGTATTCTGGCAAAACTGGATGGGTATTGTTGCCTGTGCTTGAAGTACTGATATGTGTGTATGTAAGGATGGAAATATACTTATAACAAATAAGAAACTAGAAGGGTCTCATAATTTAAAGTCTATGGACTGTATAAACATGCTTAGAAGGAGCTAATAATAAGAATAAGCATTATAGCTTGTGGTCTCTCAAATAACTAAGCAATAGCCAAAAAAAAAAAAAAACACAACAGTTATATAATGTATGAGTTGAGTAAATCAAGACATAAAATATATAATCACCATATAAGATGAAGCAATCTGCTGAATTTCGATATTAAAGACAGGATTTAATAACATGGGCTTGTGTATAATAACACTACTGTCTTAACTTGTCATAAATGACATACACTACATTGAACATCAAAGGTAAGCATGCAGATTTTCTTATATAAGTAAATATGTATAACAAGTCATGTAATTCCTTTAACTTGAAATGTAGTTTTTGTAACCCATCTTGACCATATATAATACTTAAGCAGTTACCGAGGTAACTAATGTTTATATATGACATCAAACTGACAAAGTTGTTCAAGAGAAACAATAGAAGCCTAAACTTGAAATGTCACAGAATGTAACAATCATATTCTGAACAAATAGTATTAAATTGACAATAGACACTCAGTTTAATAACATGGGCTTGTGTATAATGACACTACTGTTTTAACTTGTCATAAATGACATGCACTATATTAAACATCAAGGGGAAGCATGCTGATTTGCTCATATAAGTAAATGTGCATAACAAGTAATATAATTGCTTCAACTTGAATTGTCATTTTGTAACCCATCTTGACCATACATAATACTTAAGTTGTTACCAAGGTAGCTAATATTTTATACATTGCATCAAACTGACAAAGTTGTTCAAGGGAAACAATAGAAGCATGAACTAGTAATGTCACATAATGTAACAATCACATTCTGAACAAATAGTATTAAACTGGCAATAATCACTCAGTTTAATCTTTGCTGATTATACAAAATAGAATGTTGCCATTTAAATCTAAAAACTTTTAGTATATGCCATAAAATGGCAATTTATGAATATGGAAAGGGAACTTGTAATCATTAATCACAATAAGTGAATTTGTTGTTTTTAACCTATAATTTCGCTCATTTTATAATAAGAAATGACAGCTATGAAAATCCTTATGTGTAGGAAATGGGGGGAAGAGGGATGCACTAATAATTAAAATGCACTAATGTTCATCAATGTTCACATAACATAAACTTGATGCTTTAAGTAAGTTAGCAACAAACAAAGTGATTACTTAAATGCTGGCAAACAATGAAATATAACTTCTGATATATCCAGTAAAATACATTGTATTATAAACATTTTTCTCTCAAGTAACTTGGAGATATATTGAGTCACTGAATATGGACAATTTAAGGAATTCTCATCCAGATGCTGCTTTGAAAAAAAAACTGCAATTGATGCCATCTACCTTACAGGAACTATCTTTGAAGATGGATGGCTTTAAATTGACTTAGAAAACCTCAAATTAAATTCTCAAAAACAGACTGATACTCTTAAAGGAACTATTACAGCAACACCATACAAAAATAGCAAATATAGGGACTTCTCCAAATGACATTGAAGGGAGACTCAAAGAGGAAGAATTCCAAAAAGAATTCCTGCTTAAACAGAATACATGGTTGCTTAACAAAATAGATGACTTAGAAAACAGGGAAAGGAGAAACACCATAAGGATATTTGGTCTGCCTGAGAACACTGAAGGAGAAGACATTATTTCATTCTTAGCTATCTGTATTCCTGATTTTTTAGACTTGAGAGAGGGACTTTCATTTGGAATTGAAAGGGCGCATAGAGCACTGAGGAAGCCTGTTTCTAACTGAACAAATACTCCACCTAGATCCATCGTTATAATTTTTTTTTCATTTCTGGACAAGGAACTAATATTAAAATCTGCTTGGAGAAAATTATGTTAAAATACAATCAAAGCCTGATGAGGTTTGACAATGATTATTCTTCCAGAGTACTACAACAAAGGAAAAAAGTCTGGCTAATAATAAAACTGTTGAAACAAAACAACATTAAAGCACAGCTGGCCTTTCTAGCCAAGATAAAAATATTTTTTGCCAATGAGATGAGAACCTTTAATGACTTAAAAGAACCTACTATACTCATCAAAAGCAACAACATAGTGTCTATCCCAGATGAAATGGAATGGATGGCCCCTACTCTTAAAAGAATAAAATAAACAAATCCTTGGATTGATGCTAGAAAGAAGAAACAAAAAAACTGATTCCAAGATAGCTGTCCCAAAAAATAACTCTTACAACTACATCTCTTAAAGTATCAACTGATATGGTACATCACTTGTCATCGGTTTTTATTAAAAAAAAAAAAGGAGGGTTTCTTAAACAACTGAGAAACAGTAATGATTGATTCAGAATGTTCAAAGAGTCCAGTAATTCTTCACAAACAAAGGTAGGTCAAGATGGGTTACTATTTACATTATATATAAGCCAAACAAAGCGACATATAATATAAACATAGAAGTTTCTATTCCCCTACTTGAACCGAATGAATACTTATCTTGTTCATTTTTCATTGTTTTTACTTATAATAATTTAAGTAATTAATTAACTTATTCAACAAGGTACCATTCATCAGAGTTCAGACTCAAATGTAACAAATTAACATCATATATATATAATAGCAGTAACAGTACACTGTTTAAAAAAAATGCTGTCATGGAGACTAATGCCTTCTTCAATTAAAGTATGCTTTAGAAATGTCATGTATATCCTGGTTGAATAATAGTAGCAAACTCTTAGTACAAATGTCATCATTATTCTGTCTAAATATAGTTAATATTAATTATGGCAGTTATCACAGCTATGAGTGCTGTTTGAGAAATCCTGATATGATGTGCGTGGATGGAGCCGTGTCTGGCAGCTAGTACAAATGTCATTATTATTCTGTCTAAACATAGTTAATATCAATTACGGCAGGTATCATAGCTTCAAGTGCTGTTTTATTAAGCCTGACATGGTGTGTGTGGATGCAGCTGTGTCTGGCAGCTATGGTATGTTGTCATTTTCGTCTCCGAGAAGCTGTGGGTTGTGGCTTGTGATCGAGGTTTACTGATGCTTGTGTATTAGGAAGAGACATTTGGTGTTTTAGCCTGGATCCAGGAGAAGGGGTGGATAAAATTGTGATTTGGTATATTTTGGCAGAGAATAGTTTGTTTATACATTTGCTGAGTGAGAGGTAGGAAGGCTGGAAGAATGTGCTATCTCTTGTTGTAGCGGCTTGTTGGGAGGTTTTTTTTTTGTTTTGATCTGTTTGATCTCCATTCTTTTCCTGGCTCCTGCCTCACTGAAAGGGAGGGAATTTAGGCTTGAAGTTGCAGTGAGGTGAAGCTTTGCTTTAGGTGCATCGAGAGCCTCTGGTATGCAGTAGACAGACACACTAATAGAAACAGATGCTCCCAGGTTTCTATGGTAATAGAGACAGAGTGACGATAATGCTTAATGGCTCTGAGGAGCCTCCAAGAGGATTCTTAGCAATGTTTTTATATGTATATATATATATATATATATATATATATATATATATATATATAAAATAAAAGGGTTGTTTTAAACCACATGTACACATATTGATGGTGTCACAACACTTTGTTTAGCTGATTAAATTGATTCTTGATAAATAAATAAATAAATAATAAGCAAAATTTTATATTTAAAATGTATTTTGGTCCAAACACATTAAGGACTTACATAAGAGTGCAAGTCTGAGATATTGTGAAAGACTAAGAACACTTGGTTTTGTGCAGAACCCTTTGCAGTGGTCTGTGAGGTAAGCTTGCTCAGACATGCTGGGCATATGGGGATAGCTGATTCTAGGTATGTTTGGGGTTGCCAGGAAGTGCTAGAGAGTCATCAAATTTCCTTCATGGAAATATCTGTGGGAATGGAAGATGTGTTGAGTGGTTCACTGCCAGTGACCACTGCATGGAACAGGCTGGTAAAATGGAACAGGACAAATATTTGTTTGGATATTTTAAGAACAGCCTGGAAACACACCACATGAACTACTGAATGGTATTCTGGCAAAACTGGATGGGTATTGTTGCCTGTGCTTGAAGTACTGATATGTGTGTATGTAAGGATGGAAATATACTTATAACAAATAAGAAACTAGAAGGGTCTCATAATTTAAAGTCTATGGACTGTATAAACATGCTTAGAAGGAGCTAATAATAAGAATAAGCATTATAGCTTGTGGTCTCTCAAATAACTAAGCAACAGCCAAAAAAAAAAAAAACACAATAGTTATATAATGTATGAGTTGAGTAAATCAAGACATAAAATATATAATCACCATATAAGATGAAGCAATCTGCTGAATTTCGATATTAAAGACAGGATTTAATAACATGGGCTTGTGTATAATAACACTACTGTCTTAACTTGTCATAAATGACATACACTACATTGAACATCAAAGGTAAGCATGAAGATTTTCTTATATAAGTAAATATGTATAACAAGTCATGTAATTCCTTTAACTTGAAATGTAGTTTTTGTAACCCATCTTGACCATATATAATACTTAAGCAGTTACTGAGGTAACTAATGTTTATATATGACATCAAACTGACAAAGTTGTTCAAGAGAAACAATAGAAGCCTAAACTTGAAATGTCACAGAATCTAACAATCATATTCTGAACAAATAGTATTAAATTGACAATAGACACTCAGTTTAATAACATGGGCTTGTGTGTAATGACACTACTGTTTTAACTTGTCATAAATGACATCCACTATATTAAACATCAAGGGGAAGCATGATGATTTGCTCATATAAGTAAATGTGCATAACAAGTAATATAATTGCTTCAACTTGAATTGTCATTTTGTAACCCATCTTGACCATACATAATACTTAAGTTGTTACCAGGGTAGCTAATATTTTATACATTGCATCAAATTGACAAAGTTGTTCAAGGGAAACAATAGAAGCATGAACTAGTAATGTCACATAATGTAACAATCACATTCTGAACAAATAGTATTAAACTGGCAATAATCACTCAGTTTAACCTTTGCTGATTATACAAAATAGAATGTTGCCATTTAAATCTAAAAACTTTTAGTATATGCCATAAAATGGCAATTTATGAATATGGAAAGGGAACTTGTAATCATTAATCACAATAAGTGAATTTGTTGTTTTTAACCTATAATTTCACTCATTTTATAATAAGAAATGACAGATGAAAATCCTTATGTGTAGGAAATGGGGGGAAGAGGGATGCACTGATAATTAAAATGCACTAATGTTCATCAATGTTCACATAAAACAAACTTGATGCTTTAAGTAAGTTAGCAACAAACAAAGTGATTACTTAAATGCTGGCAAACAATGAAATATAACTTCTGATATATCCAGTAAAATACATTGTATTATAAACATTAGGTATAAATATTATTACCATCTATTTATATTAAGTAATAAGTTTTGAAAAACTTCATCAATAAGGGTGAATATGTTAACTGTGTGCTATCATCTTTTTATTGAGGTTTTATATATGATGCAGCCTACTTTACTATGATTGAATTGCTTGTCATCTATATTTCATGTAAATATTAATTGCTTATACAATAAGTAGACATTTATATTGTATTAGAATTCTGTCTAATCTACAATAGTACTATATATGTTCAAAATAATATAAATATTGCTTATTCCTATTACAAATATTCTTCATATGATAATTCAATTTATGGAGCTCAGATGTTCTGGATTGTCAAGGTATGAGTGATAATCTGATGGACTTAGGTTTATCCATCAGATTAGGAATGATTTTCATTCCATGGCTAGTGCAGATCTTAGTTTTGTTAACATTTATTCATTTAAATTTATTTCACAAAAACATTTTTAGCATGCCTTACCAAAGCATTACTTTATTGGTAAACACTCAAAGTATTAAACTGATAATTTCCTTTAAAAGCTCAAACATATACTTTATAGTTATCAGAGGAAAATGCTTAATAGTCACAATAAAACAAAAAAATATGTAGTCTAAATAACCTAAGATGGGTTTAACTTTATTACTGTTAAATACCAATGGCTTAAACAATCCTAGCAAGTGATCAAATCTACTGAAATATTTAAAATTGAACAAAACATAAATTGTCTTCCTTCAAAAATCTCATTTCAAATCAAATGACAATTACAAATGGAATCCTAAGGAATATATGATATTGGTGCAATCCACTTATAAAACAAAGACAAAGGGGGTAACAATTTTATGGAACACAAATGTGATTAACCCAGAAATCATTTATAAGTATGAAGATAAAGAAGTCCTTATGGCATTAATAATAGTTAAATTTAATAACAGAATATGGACCCTAGCCAATCTATACTGGTTCCCAGGCATTGGAACAGGAACTGTTAACACTTGGATTTCATTTCAAATAATTATAAAGGCAACTTAATATTAGGAGGAGATTTTAACTGTATATTTGATATTTCTGAATCTATAAATAAAAGACTGCTGCATACATCTGCTGTATCATAAGCTTTAAACAATTGGGTAGAATAATTTCATCTTGTAGATACTTTCAAATTTAAAGAAGATAAATCTCTATTGTCTTTCCATCAAGATCACAGATTTGGTACCCAGACTAGAAGAAATACAATATTTGCTGCACATGACTTACACTCTAAAATCATTAATTTCTCAATCCCTCCCTGCCCCTTTTCAGACCACAATTCAGTGATACTAAAACTTCAAAATGGGTACAAACCATTAATCTTTAACTCCAGAATTCCAGCATATATAACTAAAATTAAAGAGTTCAAACCCTAGTTATAATCTGAATTACAGTTCTTCTTAGATATTAATTACACCACAAAGATAAATAAAATAATGATATGGGACTCATTAAAAGCTTACATATATGGTAAAACCCTAACTTGGTATAAAAAAATCAGAGAATGGGATTCTGAATTATTAGATATACAATCCAAACTTTTGTCAGTAAAAGCTGAAAAAAATCAAAATCATTTGGAGATGAAAAAAAAGTAGAAGTATTAAACTATAAATACAATGACATTCAAGACATAAAACTAGTTTAGCTTTAGAAAAACTAAAAATGAATACCTTGGCCACTTCTCTCAAATATCTACATAATTTATCCACAAGAATCAAAATACAATCAAAAGTTAGTAACATTAAAAATATCTTCCATGAAAAGAAATGGAAACATGTCTTTAATGTAGGTGACATTCTTGATGCCTACAGAAATCACTATATGGAACATTTCCAAAAAGGAAATATACATATCAATCAATTAAATGCAGATGAAAAATGTTCTAATATAAAAAAAATACCAGAAAAATTAAAACTAAATCTGCAAGCACCCACATCCTACAAAGAAATTACAGATACAATAAAAGAGGGTAACAATAATAAAGCTCCAGGTATAGATGGCATAATTATGGAAATATATAAACTTTTTCCTTCAAAGATGCTATCCCTCTTCCATAAAACTCTATTAGAAATTCAATCACAAGCTTTAATATCACCCTCTTGTAGATATTCCTTAATCACACCAATCCTATAGGAAAACAAATCCCCAAACCTCTGTACCTCATATAGACCTATATCATTAAATAATGACTATAAGATATTTATGACAATATTAACTAACAGAATGAAAATACCACTATCCAAAATAATAAATAATGATCAAACTGGATTTATATATCATAGACACACACATGACAATATTAAAATGATAATTACTGTTATAGATTATGTTAATAAAGAAAATAAAGAAACACTCATAATTGGCTTAGATATAGAAAAAGTCTTTGATTCTCTAAATTGGGACTATTTATTCAAAATCCCAATGTTATTTGAATTTTCTGTATCCTTTGTTCATCTCCTAAAGAATATATATACAAATAATTTACCGTATGTCAAGTTAGGTCCTTTAACCTCTGAATATTTACATATAACAAAAGGCACTAAACAAGGATGTTCCATATCACTGATTCTATTTGCTCTGCCTATTGAAGTATTGGCAGATTCAATTCATAACAATATAAAAATCAAAGGATTAATGTTTATGAACAATACAATTCTAAAATAATGCTATTTGCTGATGACATATTACTAACATTATCTAATACAAAAGAGACATTAGAAGAATTAGACAAATTAACTGACAAATTTCACATGACTTCAGGACTCCATTTCAATAAATCAAAATCAAAATTTTTATTTTTTAATTAAAAAAACTGCAGACTGAGGGGGATCACATCATAGGGAAACAAGACTCTATCTTAAAATATATAGGAATTGAGTTATGCAAGGATAATAATGAATTATTCTAAAACAACTACAATAATATCATCAATACAATAAAAATATCTGTGGAAAAATGCAACAAAATAACATTAACATTTGAAGATATACTACAGTTAATAAAAATGGTTTTACTGCCCAAGATTCCATATATAGCCTTGGAATACAACTGTTACCAGAAAGGAATATACTTAAAGAAATAAATTCATGCCTAATAAAATTGTTATGGTTTCCCAAAAGAAACGGAATAGCTTTAATATAACATATCAGACCATGGAAACAGGGAGGATTAAATTTTCCTGATATAGAAACATATATAAAAGCATCAATATCAAAAACAATCTCAGATTAGATAAGTCCAAATTACTCTGTAAATTGGAAAGAATTATTAACTGTAATATCAATAAATGAATTTGATTTAAAAAACAATTTTAAATAACAGATAAAAACAATTTGCCATGGCACATATTATGTATTAGTATGCAATATAACATACCTAAAACCACTAAAACTCATATGATTAATTATTACATTGACTCATTTAGAAAAATTATTAATGCAAATATAGATTTGAAAATCTGGTTTGATCTTTTAACACCATTTATAGCCACAAAGAACTTTCCACATAAAATATATAGAGAAATTATTAATACCTGGGAACAGAAAGGATTTGTTTGTTGGCTCCAATGTATCAAAGAACTAAAAGTTTTAGATATGCAAGTAATAAAAACAACATACAAAATTCCACAACAGGACTGGCTAACTTTACAGATTATTCTGTCATATTCGCAAGATTTAAGTAGAATAATTAACAATTCTTCATTTAAAGAAATACCTAAATTTACAAAATACATATCTGAAATCATATATAATGATTGACTTGGGAAACAGTGTTTCAAAATTTTACAAAATATTGATAAACTACAAAACAGCACCCAAAGCCTCATATTGGAAATATATATAACAAAGGGACACTCAATACAGTTAACTGAAGATATTAAAACAAATACCTTATTATCGATAAAATATACATCCTTTACACAATACTGGAAAGGTTTTAATTGGAAATGCTTGCACAGAGCATTCTTAACCCCAGATAGAATCAGTAAAATTAGTTCTTCCATAAAAGGAATATGCTGGAGATGTGAGCAAGTATACAATGCAGATTGAAACCATATTTTCTTTGATTGTGTTAAAATTAAACCATTTTAATAACTTTCTAGAAGCTTTATTTAATCATTTTATTTCACTAAAGCTCTTGTATTATTAAATGTGAATGAAGGTTCTCATTTGAATAGGTCAAACATGTATCTAGTATGGACTATACTTGCAATTTCAAGGAAGTGTATAACAAGAAAATGGATCACAAACACAATACCAACATAGTAAGACTTTTACAGTCTACTGAAGGCCACAGCATTATTGGAAATTAAAATTAAATAACTAAGAATTTATCCAAAGCCATTTATCAACAACCCTTGGGGAAAAGTCTTATTGTTGATTGACACTATACAATAATTGATCAGACAATCTGATAATGGATTGGACATACTTATAAAGTAACTGTATACATTATGATCTGCTATAGTGTCAGGCCAATGTAAATAGTGTGCATAGTTATTTAAGATGTTATGTATAAATACTATGGAATTCATTCAAATGTATTTGAAAAATAAAAAAAAATTGAGAAAAAAATATTTAAGAAGCAATTAGGTTGGATATTATTTTACTGAGTCCTAATGCTTAGAATTATCATTCTCAAACTTTCCACTCATAAGAGCAGATCTAAATATAGTGATGGTGAGATAGAAATACAAAAATAATTATTATGTTAATAAGACAACAAGAGAAAAAAGTTGAAATTATCACATTGAGAGAGGTAGAATGGGAAGCAATAAAACCGTAACTGTGAAAACAGAAATGGCAGGAGAAAGATTTGAGTGATAATAAGTGACATACAATTCACAGGTTAGGAAATTAAAAGACCTTACCAAATAATATATGCTAAGAAAACAAAACAGCTAGTGGAGAACAGAGTGACACAGTTCTGCTTTCAAAATGTTCAGGTTTTCAGGGATGGAGCCAAGATGGCCAATTGATTACAGCAAGAATTTAAATATCTGCAGAATTATTCTTAATTACAGCAAATTGTTTACGTTTATGCCGTAACTTTACATCTGATATATTAATAATAGTCTAGACTTCATGCCTATCAATCTTGGTGGAAATATTTAACAAATTTATTGTCAAAATTAACTGAAGACTATTACATCAATTCAAAATGGACAGGTCCAAGCATTCTCACATGACATATCTTTGAGGAAAGACTTACAGTCAGTAACATCCATTCATCATGAACTATCTTTGAAAATGGACAGTTTTCAAGTAAACCTAGACACTCTCAGGGAGAATTGCCTTAAACAAACTGATGTCTTTGAGGAAATGCTTCAGCAACATCAGACAAAAATTTTCTGATATTCAAACTTCACTGACTGACAAAGATGGAAAACTAAAAGAAGGGGAGTCTCAAACTGATTTTCTCCTGAAGCAGAACACATGACTCCATAACAAAATTGATGACCTGGAGAACAGAGAAATGAGATGTAATATTAGAATCTTTGGTCTTCCAGAGACAACTGAAGGTGAAGACATAATTGCCTTTTTAAATTCCTGGATTCCTGAGATTTTGAGCTTACAAGAGGGTTTTTCCTATGGTATTCAAAGGGCTCATAGAGCAATAGGTAAACCAGCAGCTTCAACATCTTCATCTCCACCAAGATCTATTATAATAAATTTTCTATCTTACATAGACAAAGAACTTGTACTCAAATCTGCCTGGAGGGAAGCCCCTTTGAAGTTTAAGCAGAACCCTATCAGATTTGATAATGACTATTCCTCTAAAGTCATGGATATGAGGAAAAAAGGCTGGCACTTTGTCAGGTCTTTTTAAACAAAATGACATCAAAGCAAAAATCATTTATCCAGCTAAAATAAGAATTCATTTTCCTAATGAAATACAAAACTTTTAATAATATAGAAGAAGCTTATTCTTTCCTCAAAAATAATAATATAATAACCTTCCTGGAATATATGGACTGGTCTTCTCCATCACTGAAAACATCCTCGTAAAAAAATCCCTGGACTGATGTAAAAAAGAAGAAACAGAAAACTGATCCTGCTGCTATAAATTGTACCAAATCTCTCAAAGCATCTACTTCCAAATGACTTTTAATTAAATTTTTTTATTTAAAAATGTATTTCCATCTTAGGTTTAACAGCCCATCTCTATAGTTAAATTTCAATCTAACTCATGAATCTTGTGCCCTTTTTATTGTTTTTTGTCAACAATTCAGTAAGTTACTTATTGTGTTCTAATTTCAGTCACTTGACCAAAATAAAGGTGCTTCTTACAGGTAATCTTGTTTCTTTTTTGTCACCTCCTATACTTAGTTCATATGTTCTCTGCTTACCCTAGTCAGCAATAATTATTAAGCTGCATCACAAGTTGTTTTTACTAAAAAAATTCTCCCCATATATCATGCTAATATACTTGTGTGTTTATTGTCAGATTATGCTTAGGAAATTTTACATTGACTTTATTGCGAACTAGAATTGCCAAATTCAACTTCTCTAAAAACATAATTGATAGCAAAAAAGAAAACTGGCAACGAAATAAGAAATGTTCTCATTGTTATCTCATAAGTCAAATATAGCATTAGAGGCATTAAAAATAAATTCTTACTCCTTATCCCCCAAACAAATGCATAATTTGTCAATGAGAGTTGAAATGGAGTCTAGGTCTAACAACATCATTAACACAGTACATGAAGGTATAAAAAAGGAAGTATCAGATATTTGAGATATTCTCAATACCTTCAAATATCATTATACAGACTATAATAACTTTACTAATTCAAAAGCCAATCTTTCAAAATTAAGGTTAATTTTTCCTAACATTAAGAACATCTCAGAGGAATTAAAAACAAATCTTCAATCACACATTTCATGTAAATAACTTACTGATACTGTAACAGGTTTTAAAGCTAACGAAGCACCATGAATGAATGGAATAATTATCAAAATATATAAACATTTTCCCCATCTATTACAGCTTTTTTTCCATTAAACTATGATGGAAATTCATTTACAAGGTAAGATTACCCCATCCTGAAAATATTCATTAATCACCTCAGATCTAAAAGAGAACAAAGATCCTCAGTTTTGTAGCTCCTACAGACCCATCTATCTATTACATAATGCTTATAAAATGTTCATGTCAATTTTAAATGATAGAATAAAAACATAACTTATATAATCAATAATAATCAAGCTGGATTTACACACAGCAGACACATACATGATAATATTAGGAGAGTTTTAACCCTTATTGAATATTTGAATAGGGAAAACAAAGAAGCCTTGTTAATTGGCCTGGACATCAAAAAGGCTTTTGATTCTTTAAATTAGGATTTTTTATTTAAAGTTTTAAATTTGTTTGATTTTTTCCCCTCTTCTTTACTTCTCTTTTAAGAAATATCTACAATAATAATCTAGTTTATGTTAAATTGTGACTGTTCATTTCAAACTCTATTCCTTTACCTAAAGGTACTAAACAGGGTTGTCCCTTGTTGCCTATTCTGTTTGCTCTTGCCATTGAGACCTTTGCCATTCTAATTTGTAGTATTCCAAAGATTAATGGACATTTCTAATCAGTACTGCTCCAAAATTATGCCTTTTATAGATGATAATTTATGAACTGTACCTAGTTCAGATGTAACATTATCAGAATTAAAATCTTCAATAAGCATTTTTTAATCAATGTCTGGTCTTCAATTTAGTAATCAAAATTGATTTGTTTTTGTTACTGAACAAAAAGAAGAAAACTCAAATGTGTAAAATAAATTTATTGAAAAACAGACTAATTATCTAGATTATTTGGATATAGTCATTTGTAATACAATAGAAGATACAATAATAACCAATTTCAATAATATTATAAACATAATTAATAATAATATAGATAGATGGAACACAATCTCTTTCTTCCTTTGAAGACAGGCTTCACTTAATAAAAAATGATCCTCCTACCCAAAATTCTATACATTATCCAAGCTATCTCATTACTTGCAGATAAGCATTTCATAAATTATATAAATAAGCTATTATTAAAACTTCTATGGTTTCATAATCAAATTAGAATAACTTTCTCACATCACATCAGACCATGGGACCAAGGTGGGATAAATTTTCCAGATACTGAAACTTACTTCAAAGTTTCTACTTTTAAAACATTTTTGAATTGGATGAATCCAAGCTATACTTCTAATTAGACATCTTTACATTTAACTATTCTATAAAATGAAATAGATACCCCAATAAGCCTTTCTTTAGAGAATCAACCCAATAAATGTTGGTGTCATCTCTGTTATATATCTCAATACAATATCTCAACTCTAACAAATTTTAATTCCATAAATTATATTCTTAAGAATTTTAGGAAATTTATTATTGTTAATGTAGATGTTAAAATATGGTTTGAACTTTTAATACCCTTCAGTATCACAACGGTTTTTTAAAATAAATAAAAAAATACACTTGCTTTATGGGAAGATAAAAACTTCATGTTTTGGCAATAGTGTATCAACGAACACACAGTTATTCATCTTCATCACCTTATGAAATACTATGATTTGCCTTCACATGACTGGCTACTCTTACAAAGTATATTAGCTCATTCCTATGATCTTTTTAAAATACTTAGTAATTCTGCTTTTAAAAATGCCTCAAGTTAATAAACTATTTATATGGAATTATAGATAATAAACATAAAATAGAAAACAAATTTTTAAAATTATACAAAATATTGATTGATTATAAAACACAAAGCATACATTTTGGAAATATATCAAAATGGGACCTTTTCCTTGTTTATCTCAAGAAAATAAATCTAATATATTGTCATGTGTTAAATTTACTTGCTGGACACAATATTGAAGTATATTCCCTTGGAAATTCCTACATAGAGCCTTTTTTAACCCTTAAACTGGTTAGCTAAATTTAATAAATCCAAGAACACTTCCTGCTGGAGATGTTTACAGATTTGTAAAGTAGACTGGCTACATGTATTTTATGATTGTCCTATGTTAATAAAACAGAATGACCTAGATGATTTCTTAAAAGCTTTTTTTTATTCTTTTCAATAACTAAAGCTTTAGTTTTATTTAATGTTAATTATGGCATTCCTTTAAACAAAGTAAATTTTTTTTATTATGGGCAATACTTGGTGATTGCCAGGAAACGTATTACAAGGAAATGGAATTTATCTTCTCCTCTGCTCATAGAAGACTTCTTATCCTTTTTGAAAGAAATTTGCTTAAGAAGACCAAAGTCAAAGAATGCAGAATTCATCCTAAACCTTTCATCAACAATCCTTGAAAAAAAAATCATATCCCTTATTAACACTTTAAAAATGGGCCCTTTATCTCTTCAATGAATCAATCTGAACGTAATCTACGCAATGTATTATCTACCGATTGAAAATGTAAATTATTGAATTCTCATTTTTTTCTTTTTTCCCCCATTGGGCCTTGTATATATTGTATATAGTTAATATCATTTAACTTGTGTTTGTAAATTAATACATTTTTGTTGAGTATGTACAAATCATTATCTTATTATTAGAAAATAAAATTAATTTGAGTAAAAAATGTTCAGGCTTTCCTCTGCATCCTCTTTTCATTGCACTATTTCTAACTAAAAATTATAGTGTTTCCCTGCAGAATTCTCCTTTTTGATGATACACATTATCAAACACATTTGCAACAATATCAGCTTATATGACTGATTCATTTTCACATTTCCCTGCCTGCTCTTTTTTGGTATATCTAAACCATATTTTGTCTTAAATTATATTAGCCACTAGCTCACAACATCCCTTTTAAGTTTTGATTCATAATTTTATTTTTTCCTAATCCCTTTCTAATGTGGTTGCTTTTATTTATCTTACTCTTTGTTTATATACCTTTCTTTTTCTCATGGTTTGTGGGAATAGGGGAAGATAACAGATGAGGCACATCTTTGAAATGTTGACTAAAAATGTGTAGGGGGTGTTTGTGTGCGTTAAATTGCATACCAAATTTACTATGTCATCAGGGAATGTGTAGCAAAGATAACCATAGGATTAAAGACTTGTAGGGGAAAACATCTCCAATAGTTGCCTAAGTGACTGATCCCCTGTAGCACAGGAAAATCTGATGGGTATCAGGAAATGGAGAGATAAATAACTGAGGAGGAATGTCATACTTCTTGAACTAAAACAAAAAAATAACTGATTTTGATTTTGATTTTGATTTTCTATAATGACTATAACATAAATATAGAAAAGGAGGAGGTTTCTATAACTTGGAAAATAACATGTATTGTTCCCATACATAAAGGTATGTGGAATAAAAGCTGCCAACAGAATTATGCACATTTTAGTTTACTAAGAGGTGTATGTAAGGTCATTCAAGAATGAGTTGCTCAAAATTAATAGAAAAACTAAAACACATTTGAAAAATGGAATATAGACAGTATGACAATTGTGAGATAAGGTTCAGAGAGTCAAATTAGCTTTTACTCCTGTGATTATGCATCAAATTCAGTAGACAGTGACTTTCAAGCATAAATTCTCTTCCTGGATTTTTTTTAATGATGTTTGGTACCATGGACTATATAATGTTATTAATTAAAGTAGTACAACTGCAACTAATTAAGAAATAACTACTAAGATTGTATCCGGGAGTATGAGCAGGCTTTTTCAATTCAGTGACTGGAAACACAATGGAAAAGGTTTTCTGAGGACTTTTTTTGGTAATTACATTTTTAATACATTTCAAGTGACTTGCCAGTACCCAAATGTAACTGTGTGTTAAATATGTGGATAAGCTAAAAATGACATTTTGAGTAGCATCAGAACATTACTATTTAAAATTGCAAGATGCTGCAGGCATGATAAAGAAATGGGCAAATAAGGACACTCTTGTTTTTCAGGTCAAGAAAAGTGCATTGATAAGAAGGGAGAAATAAAGGCAGGAAAACTAACTATATCAATGAGCAAATGAAGAAATACAAATGGTTAAGAAATATAAAAATTATTGGTAGAGAAAAGCCTCACATTTGAAAGATATACAGAATTAATCTGCAACACAACCTGAAAAAATGAACAAACACATGTCCTTATATCATGTTGTCTTCCAACATATGACCAGTGTTAAAATTTGAAAATAGGGTCAGTAGGATTTGTAAATAAGAGTTTTCACTGATGTGATTAAGACCCTTGTGGTTTGTTTTACACAACCAAACATTGCCAGTGAAAGACTACATAAGTCAAAAGCAGAATGTGCAGGACTTGCTTTTGGTACCAAGCACATCACCTGAAAGTCCATTTTCTAATTTATTTATTACTGCTGATGCAATAGTCACAAGGATAAGGATGTATTGTTGCAAAGCATATAGAAAAGCTGCCATTAGTCAAAATTAACATATCATACTGCAAGACCATATCTGTCCATATATTTATACTGGCCTGTGGCAAGCAATTGCTTCACTACTCTGGTACTGACTCTGAAATACCGTGGGCAGTACCACTTCCAAAAATAAATTATTTAATCTACAATCTGATGGTTACCAGTAGTATGGCACCTCAAGTTATACCACAGGTACTAAAGAGACTAAAATATAAAAAAGACATATAAATATGAATTGCTAAAGAAACAATGAAGTTCAGCTTGCAGTCAAGTACAGTCATGAGATATGCACTTTCACCCTGGTTATGGACCTACACAAATGAAATATAAGAAAAGGCTTTATATTGAATACCCTCACTAAGCTGGATCTTTTTGCCCAGCTCACCAAAACCTTTTCTCACCACTGTCCTAGGATTTCAGTGACTTCCAGTGCTCACTTGCCCACAGTAACCTGTATTTTCAATAAACTTATATATATATATATATATATATATATACACAAACCTGTTAATTTCCAGGGAGGACTGCACATATTCTCCATCATGACAGTCTTCTCTCCTGTCCCAAGGGAGTAAACCACCATAATCTCTGATTACCTGACTGAGGAACTCCCAGTTATATCTCCACTCTTGATAACAAATCAAATAATTATAAACAAAATGGTAATATGTATTAGACCAGTCTAGCTAATTAAAGGTACTGTAGATGTCAGCAGCTTATCACCATTTAGCAATACATACTATTTTATCAATTAATAAATAAGTAAATAGGCTATCAACCACAAGCTTTTAAAAAGTGAATTAATACAAATATTATACTTATGTAAAATACATACTTTAAATAAATAGATTACAAAAAAAATCTATCTATTGCTAAACCTTTTCCTCAGTATCCCCTAACAAAGGAATTATTTAGCTAGTCTCGTTGAATTTCTGCAAGACATTACAGGCAGAGACATGTCTGCAGAAAACAAACTTGTATATCTGTACACCACAGGCTTCATACTGGCTGTCTTGTTCATTCAGATGTATGGCTTATGTCTGTCATATACAGAAACCACAGATGAATTAGCCAGAGTTTTACAAATTTCCCACAAATGAGTTTTCCTGCTCATGTCATGCTGTCTCCTTGCAGAATTTTGTAACTGTGCTTTTTATAGCTTTTAGCATCCTATCTTAAAAATAGTAAAAAATCTTGTAATAACATGGCAGAAAACTACAGTTTCTGTTTCACATGCATGGCATACACTTTATATGTTATGTATAATTATTTTATTTTTCAGTAGAAGGGCATTTAAAGGTTGTATGCTTTTTATACATTGCATAGAAAAAGTTCACATATTCTCGCAATTTTTCATGCTACAGAAAAAGACATATTGCAAATTCATCCATATATTTTAGTTTATCTACTGCATGTTTTCTAAAGGGCAGCTGCCAGATCTGTTACAGTCTGACTCAGAAAATAGTGACAAATTTATTCTGAAACACTAACATGACAATGATGTAGAGGAGTAAGACAGACCCTAGGAATCAGAAATATCTCTAATGTATACATACATACATAGATACATACATACATAAGAAGACACAAACTGGAACCAGATAAAACACCAAAAAAACACCAAGAAGATGGTAAAAACAACTGACACCACTGGAGCCAAACAACACTGC
Source organism: Protopterus annectens (assembly GCF_019279795.1). Classification (NCBI taxonomy): domain Eukaryota; kingdom Metazoa; phylum Chordata; order Ceratodontiformes; family Protopteridae; genus Protopterus; species Protopterus annectens. The sequence goes on along the minus strand of NC_056729.1, from coordinate 26,009,515 downwards.
TGCCAAAAGTCAAAAATGAAGTGAGCCACAATGAGGAAATGTAGCTGAAACTTGAATGACAAATATCCACAGTTGTTGAGTACTTTCTTTCCATTAAGGGTCTTCATCAGAACTGCTGGATGTTATAAAATACCAAGTATAAATACAATCATTTCACATCATGTGCTACAAAAATTAACCAATGACACACAAAAGGCAGACATCTGATGGCAATAGCACTCTTAAACATTAATTAAAAATTCACTTCAATATTAAAAACATGCAGAAATATGAATATATATATATATATATATATATATATATATATATATATATATATATACATACATACACACACACACACACACACACATATATATATATATATATATATATATATATATATATATATGGTTCACCTTCATTTCGTCGACAGTTAATTTCACCGACAATCAAGTCAGCCGGCCCAATTCACTGAAACTTCATTTCACTGACACTTCATTTCACCGACACTCATTTCATCGAAAATGATATATGGCCTATTCTCCACTGTAGAGCGACCCTGGAGTTAGAATATATAGTAAGGGAGTGTGTGTGGGGGCACAGCCCCCCACAATGTGGGCTGTGGGGAGTGAAGCCCCCCACATATTATAAATGTTTTACAGTATACAGATGCATTCTGACAACTGCAATGAATAACTATTACCAACAAATGATTATAGAATCCCAGGACATCCGCTTTTCTTCCCCAATGGAAACTTCATCAGATCTACCTGAAGACTGTTCCATTTGTGAATGGGTGTTTTGTTCTTCTTGTTCGTCTTCAGTGTCTACAATTTTAGATTTTAGTAGACCTACTAGGATATGTTTACAAAAAGAACAACAACCACACTTAGCCACCCCCATTTTTTGCATGTTCTCGTCTTGTCTTTTTTCTCCAAAAGTGTTTTAAAGGACCTATCCTTCTTACATACAGCCAAAGACCATTCCCCAAAATGTTCATGATTTTGTAATCGGAGGAGAAAATACACCAGTTGTTCTTAATATGATCGCAAGTGTTACAACTATCTATAGAAAAAGTAGTAATAAAAGTCATGGTGTAATTACTACCCACCATTTCCTCCCCATGAATCCTAGGCATAATTGGTGAAATATTTTCTGTGTCCCCTTCATTCAAATTATTCTCAACTAGATCTGGTCACTTCAATAAGTTGGTATATATACCATTAAAATGCTTTAGAAGTATCTTGCTTTTAATTTCTGTAGGAAAGTTGGAACAGTAACCATATTTATTAAACATGTCTAACAAGATGTCACATTCCCTAACAAATACTTCATCCTCAGTGGTCATCATCACTAATCTCAGCAGTTGCCCCTTGACTACTCCCCTCTTTTGATGCTTAGGGTGCCAACTGGTGAAGTGAAGATATGCATTTGAAAATGCTGTTTTCCTATATAAGTTGGAACTAAAGCATCTGTGAACCTTATTCTTACACAGTTTTACATCTAAAAGAAAAAGTATATTCAGCATCATAAACAATGAAAATGTTTAAAAATCGGTGGAACTATTTATATATTCAACAAATTATTTAAGTGGTCTTCCGTATCCGTCCATAAAATAAAAATATCATCCATATAACGAGTATAATAAGACCAACAACCACTGTAAATGCTGTTTAACAAACATTTATACTCCCACTGTGCCATCACCAGGTTTGTGAAACTGTGGGCACAGGCCACCTCCATTGCTGCACCAGTCACTTGTTTAAACAAAATTGCCCTTCAAATAATTGAAAATTGTTAGTTAATACTACCTCCATAAGGCTTGTAGCCATGTTAACTTTATCTGTCTCCATCATATTAATATCAAACAAGACATCCTCAAACCATCTCAGCCCCATGTTGTGGGGTATAGCAGAATATAAATTATTCACATTGATAGTCACAAAAAACAAACATATGCAATGGTATTAATTTTACTTAAAAAATGCTACAAATCTTGAGAAATTTGTAATATTTGACCAATAGAAGAATTTCACAATATAATGTGTTTTAGATCTATTAGCATCAACAGTAGGTCTAAAGGGAGGTCAGTGATACATTAATGAATTTTAAGTACCCCAAAGATTCTAGCAATGACCCGATGATTGTTTTCCATAAATATGTAATCATCTTGACTAATTTGACCCTGCATAAGCATGTCAAATAGCGCCATATCAATCTTGGCATAAACTATATTCAGCTCATTGTATGAAACTTCAACATATATGTTTCACTTAATAACAGAGCATTCATTCTATTGTTATATTCAACAGTATTCATAATGACCAACCCCCCACTTTATCAGGTTTCATTACCTTCAGTTCCTTGTCATGACATAGTTCTTTCAACAATTTTTATTCATGCTTAGCTAAATTAAACATATGCACACTATGTGGTTTAGCTAATACACTCCTAATATCTTGGTCACACAATTTTTCATATAAAAGAATCATATTATTTAGCGAAGGGTTGAATGTAATAAATTTATGCAAAAAATTACTATAAAAACATTACTCACTATTGTTAAACCATAAAGCCAAGTTCAGTTTCTTACAAATAATTTTAAGTCTAAAATAGTTGCAGGCAAACTTGTTTTCCTTGCAGGCAAAAAACTTAATCCTTAATTCCTCAGAGGAAAGCCTGTTGGCTGAAATCGGTCTGGGTTGTATATTATTTTAAAAAAAAAATTATATACTTTACTTATTAGTGTCTTTGGATGCTTTTTGATGCTTTACACTGAATTTGGTGCTGGCAATCTTTTGTCTAATGTTCAATTGCCCAAGACAAAATAATTATCCAGACTGTTGCCGTACTATTGTATCTTCACATATCTCTCCAATCATAAATATTCAGCAAAAAAGATGAGTTTTATAACAAAATTATTTTAAAGCTTATGCATCATTGCTCTTTGCCATCACTTCACTTATTACTATATAGTGACATTGAAACTAATCCTGGGCCTACTTCCTAAGATTTGCAACCCTGCAAGACCTATCAGACCACTCATGGAATAGGAATATTTCATATGAATATTCAAATTATAATTAATAAAATAAAAGAGCTCCATAGCTGGATCCATCACCATAAACCTGATATTCTAGCTACCACTGTCACCTGTGTGAATCTCAGTACATCAGATGAAAAGATACTCCTCCCAGGATCTAGCATAGCATTATTAGTTCAGATAGAATTACCAAAACAGGTGGAGGGATTTCTATATTATACTCAAACCAACTCAAACATCTTAACACAGACTTAACTATACCACCATTTCGCTCATCCAAAATCTTAATAACCTAATTATAATCAACTGCACCCAGCTAACATAACAGTTACTTATACCTCCTACACACAACACACAGACACACACACACACATACACACACACACACACACATACACACTGATAGAACAATAGGTTGTGTGTTAGCATGAATTTTCTGCACTTTATTAAGTCTGAAACTCGAATAAGTGTCATTATTTTCTGAGTACAGCCCTCAATGATATGCCAGAAAACCACAATTTTATGAGAAACAGACCAAAAATATGAGGCAAAAATCAGTACAGTTGATATGACAAAGGCTCAAAATAGGAGCATATTTTAAATGATTTATATTCTGAAGTGTGTTTGTGTGTGTGTGCGTGTGTGTGTGTGTGTGTGTGTGTGTGTGTGTGTGTGTGTGTGTGTGTGTGTGTGTGTGTGTGTGTGTGTGTGTGTGTGTGTGTGTGTGTGTGTGCATGCGCGCACACATGTGTGTGTGTGAGAAAGAGGCAGACCAACTACTGGCAGCAACCGTAAAGAGGTTTGTATACGTCTGGGCCTTTCAGCTGAATTAATCTGGATAAAGCCTAAAATAAAGGGGGACCAAAGGTTCAAAAATAGAAACAGATTTTAATTATTGCTCTTATAAAATTACAAACTTGGTTAAATAAAAGGATTTGTGTTAGCATGACTTTTCTGAAGGAAATAAAAGTCTGAAACTCAAATGTATGTCATTATTTAGTAACTTCAATCTCCAGTGACTGGCAACAAACCACAAGTTTAGGAGTAAAGTACCAAGAAATAAATACCTGGATATTTTTAAAGTGTTACATTTTGGATGTAAAATGCT